>NC_057799.1:427849813-428015114 GCF_018294505.1 Triticum aestivum | reverse complement strand
TTATTTAAATTCAAATTTCATTTTTCCAGAGAGCTTCAAACAGCCAAAAGTTTTTAACCATAAGTCCAAATGAATTGATTCTTTTTGCATTGTGTTCTTTATGAAGAAATCTAGCAGCTCACCAAAAATGAGATTTTTCTCTGCTGTCTAGATTTTCTGGTAAATTTCAGAAGGGTTCTTGATGTTTTCTTTTTGTGTTTATAAATATTTTCAGAAAGTGAAGCTTGTCTTGAGGATCACCAGGAGGATTGTGAACCTCATCTGCACTAAGGCAAGCCACAGCAACATTTTCATGGTGCCATTACAATATTTGTGATTTTTCAACTTGAATGAATGATTTAATCCATGCAATTAAATCACCATTATATTATTTATATTCTGTTGGTTGCTTGTTTAAGTTGACATGCTTAGTTTACAGAAAGTTTAAAGCTAACTAAGTTGGTTAAGTAACTAGAAGTAATATTTGTTATGAAGAAGTAATATGATTATGGATATGAGTAATTATTTTGAGTTATTTTCTTGAAGGAGAAAAATGATAAAATTTGCTAAGTAAAGATTCTGTTTAAAGTTATGATTAATCATAACCAGGGAAGTGTTATGAGTTGTTGATGTTTATGCTTAGTGTGGATATAGTTGGCCCAGTTATTTTCGATGATATATGATGCATATATTTGTGTTGCACTTGCATGGCATGTTATGACACCGGTTACTTTCACGTTAAGTTGAACCTGCTAATAACTCAACTTGAACATATCGTTGACCGGGTCATGGTGCCACTGAATCGAATTTTTCCTAGTGCAACCACATTTGCCTTTATTTGATGGCCTTTATTCGGTCCGTTGTCATGCCTCTGGTCGGTGCCTCCAACGAGGGAAGGTTATGGGCATGCGATACCCTGGCCCGGTAAGCAGAAATAACCTGGTGTGCCCGTTGTTGAGATTATGGTACCTTGTCCCCGATTGGGACCGTTTATGTTTTGGCCACGACGGTGGCCGTTGGTGTCTTTGGTAGACACGGGGCCACCCAAGACTAGCCCAGTGGGGAGTGAGTCGGAGTGGCCGAGAGAGTGTCATGGCAATGGAGGGGTTTCGTTGGAATGCCGTTGGTCCACCCGAATGGGAGTGCGAGGCCATGGGTTCTGTGGTGTGGGTACAGTGCGCTACCTCTACAGAGTGTATTAAATCTATCGATAGCCGAGTCCACAGTTACGGACACGCTCGAAAGTAGGTCACACCATGGGTCAACGTTAAATAAATTTTGCACACTAAGTTATGAACTTTGCATTGTTGATGATGGTGGGTAGACCATCTTGATGTTGGAGACTAGTGTGGGTCGTGGTTGTGATCGCCGGAAAGATCACCGTTGGAGACCAAGTGTTGGTCGTGGTTGTGATCACCGGAAAGATCACCGTTTGGTTATAAGGTAACCCGATTTAAAACCACGAGGTTGGTTCGTTTGTGATCCAAGAGCGATCACCGTTGGTAAGCAAGTCCGAGGGACTTTTATCACAAGAGCATGATCACAGCATGTTGGATATATTGTTGCATCATTAAACAATTGGTTAAATATCATGATATTTTTTGTCATTATGTTTATGCTTGTTGTGAGCTTGCAAGTACATTCAATGTACTGACCTGGCGTGTCATGCCAGATTTCAGGAAGGTCTCGTTGGAAAGGAGTGATGTCCGAGTCTAGATCGTGTCCACATTGGTGTCCCTGTGCTATGGAGTTCTGCTTCGACGTTGTTCCGCTGCCGCGTAGTTGTTATGATCGAGGCCCCCTTTATGTTCACTAAATAATGTACATATTATTCAGCTACACCGTGTGTGCCGCTTGGCCTCGCCACCTGTTGTAATATAAACTATGACCCGCTAGCATCAATAAAGCGGTTGTTTTCTATAACAAGTTGTTGTGTGTTGCCAGAAGACATGGTCTCTGGGCTGGCAATGCATGGTAAACCGGTTGCTCTGAGCTGGGGTGCCACAACGGGTGAGAGTCTTCAATTTTGTATCTTCATAACCCATCAATCCGGCCCATGTCCAACTTGTCGGATGCCCGAGGACCCCTTAATCCAGGACTCCCTCAATAGCCCCTGAGCCAGGCTTCAATGATGAGGTGTCCAGCGCGCAGATTGTCTTCGGCATTGCAAGGCGGGTTCCTTCTCCGAATACTCCAAAACAGCCTTCGAACACAAAGAACGTGTCCGACTCAGCAAAACAAGTACCACACGCAACCGCAGAAAGCATAATATTTCACGAGTCCAATCCACTGACAACTTTTGTAGCATGACGCCACGTCACCACCCGGTCAATATTTCGAACCGTTTTTCAACATGTCGTTCCATGTTTGAGATGCGGTTTCATTGGCACGTCTTGTCAAAGCAGAGATCGTGTCCCCTTATTATGGGATTATCATCAATACGGGCATGAGTAATCCAACAATGTTGTCTGCACGGCCCTTGGGGAACAGGCGAGTTTTAAGGCGAGTGGGGAGGCGCTCGATATTCGCTGCCTTTATAAGGAGATAAGGATCCACCCCCTTTCACCCATGCCTTCTCTCTCTCTCTGCCCACCCATTCTCGAGCTCCAGCACCCAAGTCCTCATCTCTTCCATCTCAAGAAAGCACTCCGATCATGTCCGGATCCGGAGCGCAGGGCAAGTGGATGGTCTCCTCCGTCAAGGAGAAAGACATCACCAAGCTCCGAGAGGCCGGATATTTGGCCAAGGAGATCGCCCACCGGCTTCCGACCAAGGGACAGATCGTCCCTACCCCGAAGCCCCATGAGAGGGTAGTGTTCATCCCCCACTTCATCAGCGAGCTGGGATTTCCACTCCACCCATTCGTCCGCGGACTCATGTTCTACTATGGGCTGGATTTACATGATCTAGCCCCCAACTCCTTCCTCAACATCTCGGCATTTATTGTCGTGTGCGAGGCCTTCCTCTGCATCTCACCCCACTTCGGATTGTGGCTGAAGATCTTCAATGTGAAGCCAAAGGTGGTGGACGGCCAACACGCAAAGTGTGGAGGCGCCATGGTGAGCAAGATGCCCAATGTCATATGGCCCAAAGATACTTTCATGGAGATCGTTAAAGGGTGGCAGCAACAATGGTTCTATGTCACAGAGCCCCGCGACACAACCTGGGCTGCGGCTCCCGAGTTCAGGTCTGGGGCCCCGATGCGGCTCACCTCCTAGCTAGAGAAGGGCCTAGACCGGGCCTCGTCGGACGAGCTGACAGCGATGCAGATACGCATCAAGAGCATGGTCGACAAGAACATCAAGCTTGTCAATGTGATCCCGGTGATGCTCTTTCGCCGGATCCTTCCATGCCAGAGCCAGGCCTGCAATTTGTGGGAGTTCGATCCGGCCAAGCACCAGACCCTGCAACACTTCTTCGGTGTTACGCACGAAGGTATTTGGAAGGTCCTCTTCAAGGCCAACGAGACGTGAACGACGGAGACCGAAGACCGTGGGTACAACCTGACCCACCCCGCCAGTTCGGTAAGTTTTTTCGCGTTTTCAAGGTGTATCATTTACTTATATACTCAAGGAGAATGTCTGAGCTTCCTCATCTTATTTTTCAGGGCTGGACAAAGAAGGTGGAGCTGGTCAAGAGTCCGGATCCACTGCCCGAAGACCCAACAATTCCACTTCTGACAAAGATGCTGGTTCCGGCGCCCTACCAGGCGCCGGAGAAGAAGGCCAAGAAGAAGGCCAAGGGGACCAGAGGTGGCCTCCGCCAAAAGGGCACTTCGGACGTGATGTCCGAAGACGTCGAGGCCCATTCCTCACCCGCCACCGACGAAGAGGAGGAGGAGGAGGAAAGCAACTCCCCCTGAGGGGGGAAGGAAGAAAAGGGCGGCCTCCACGAGTCTGGAGGGCGAAGCGTCCAAGAGGGGGAGAGCCTCCTTTGCGGACGACACTGCGCCGGATACCAACAGCAGCTCGGAGTGGCGCCCCAGGGATAAGCCCCCGGGCGAATCGTAAGTATTAGAAGGCTCTGACGCACTTATACGTCCGACTCCTTTATCTCGTGATTCTAATGTGTTGAATCATGCACTGCAGTCTGGCCCATGACAGCTCCCAGCGATCCTCATCGGGGGGTTTGCTGGATCCAAATGCTATGGACAGCGGGTCACTGCCGACAGCCACCTCTCCCAAGGCCACGGACGACGATGAGGCGGTGTCCCGAAGGACCTTCACAGGCCAGGGAGAGACAAAGGAGGCCATCAGGATGGCGCCGGAGGGCAAAACCTCGGCTGCCGGACACCTGGGGGAGCAAATCCCCCTGGAGATTGGCGATGGGGGCCATATCCAATGCGGCCCCCAGCCGAATACCATCCCGATAGCTGGTACGGCTCCAGATTCAGGCAAGCTGCCTCCTTCAAAAGAAGGGGGTGCGCCTGTTCCGTCAGTAACCTCTGTCCAACCAAAGGCACCGGATACTCTTCTGGAAGCGCTGCAAGGTGCTTCCATCATTAAGGAACACCGTATCCTCATGGGTACGGTGGTTGAGAAGGTTCAGTCCGTTAAGAGCGGACTGACCGAAGCCTGCACCAGCCTTCTGACAGGCTATGAGGTAAGCGGCGTAATTGTGTAAGAAGAATGTCACAGTGTAGACAGTAGCCCCTGGGACTCTGTCCGGTGTTCGCAAAGAGAAGCCGGACAGAGGATCAAATAGTTTTCGTAGGAGATTAACCATATATGTCTTATGTGAATAAGCAGGCGTCCCTGCTGGCCGCGACCTCTCATGTTGCCGAAGTCTCCGAACTGAAGCAGAGTCTGGAGCAGGCCGAGGAAGAGCTCGGCCAAGTGAAGAAGCAACTGGAGGACAAGCAAGGTATGTAATGACCTTCTGCATGGCAGAAAGGGTGAATGATTTGTGTTTGACCAGAGTGCCATGATGTTTGTAGGAGCGGCGACCGAGGTGGAGACCCTCAAGAAGGTGCTGGCCGAGGCCCAAAAGAAAGCGGCAAAGGAGCAAGCCGCCCGTGAAAAACACGAGGCCAGGGTTGATGAGGTCCAGCAGGAGCTCCAGGACATTGTCAAGAAATGCGAGTCCTTGGAGCGCAATATTGCGGAGCAAGAGATCGAACTCGCCAAGGCTCGCCTAAGTGCACAAGATGCCAGGGTTGAAGCCCAGGGCGTCCTCCAGGAAATCCAAGAGGCCAGAAAAATCGTGGCGGGTAAGGCCTTCATTATGCAGAGCAAATATGCGAAGAAGAGGTATCTCTTACTAACCCGGATTTGGAGTTCTCCAGGAGCGTTTGCGGATTTACCGCGCAGTGTTGCCGACACTGTGAAGTTCTTCCGAGCCGAAGAGGGGAGCTCGACGGAGAAGCTATTCTGGTCGCAATACCTTGCGCCAGAACATCCGGTGCCCTTTTGCGACCAGATAAAACAGCTGGTCGAACTGCATAGGATGGCCGAACTAGCCATGAAGGATTTGACAATCCAGCTATGGCCTGTCGAAGCCATACCCAGCTGTTACTTTGGGCTTGTGAAGCGGCTGGTTAATGCCTGCCCCAGGCTTGACGTCATCAAGCGGTCGGTCTGCATTGAGGGTGCGTGGAAGGCCTTCGCCCGCGTCAAGGTGTAGTGGGCGAAGATGAACGCCGTCAAGCTCGCGACCGAGGGACCGCCCGCTGGCAAGGAGCACCGCACGCCCGAGCGGTATTTTGATGATGTCCTGGAGGGATCCCGTATTGTAGCAGAGCAATGTGCTAAGGACATTATTTTTGAATGAATACATTCATGTTATCCTGTCATGTATGGTGAAACAAAGCTGATATGTAATATAATGCTTGTTTATTATTTAAGATTTTACCTCCTGTGTGGCCGTTTAGTTTAAGTCTGAGAGTTGGCCAGTCGTCGGCTTCAGCCCCCACGTAGGTAGTACAGGGGTATTCGGGATAAATCTAAACACTCTTGATCCAAAATTTTGGTCCTTGAAGGAGGTGTTTAGCGCAACGAACCAGGCAATCGGACTATGTGGCTTTATCACCCTCACTTAGCCATAGGAGTTTGACAATAGAAATGTAGGCGCAGCCCCTAGTTAGTTTTTAATCCGGAATAGGGTGCTGCAAACACCTGATCGGATGAAGGCTGATTCATCACATAATGCGGAAAAAATCGCAAAATATTTTTAACCTCCGAATAGCTGACCAGCTCGCACCGCATCATGACAGTCGGTTTTCAGCTTTCTCTACTGAGGTGCTCATCCGGATAAACCAGGACACAATCGCAGTAGTTCTCCCTTTACTACCCTAGCCGATATAGCGGAACGTAAGGTAGTAAGCACAGGAGCCGAGCAACCCAACTATTGACCTAAGACATGATTCAGAGCCGATGCATATAATGCTAAAATTTGGGGTGCCGAACTTTACTATAAAAAGTGTTCGGACTTTGCTGCCGTAGTATGAAGCATAATGAAGCCCCTGGCGAATTAAAGCGTACCAAAGTGTACGGGTGCAATCGATTAGAATAGCGAAATCAAATGAAGTAGTAAGGTAGTGCCACGTAAGTTGGGCCACAAGTTGTTTCCATTATAGTTTGATTAATACGTCAAAGCGTATTTGTACAAATAGTGCGATAAGCAACCTGGCTATTTAACATGCCAAAACCAAGGGGGAGTTGCGTCCGGGTCCCGAAAACAGGTAGAATGATCGTCAAGAAGAACATCTAGAGATTCCCCCACACGTCTGTACTGCTTGCCACCTTGGTATATCTATCCTTCGAAAGGACCGATGATCAGGCCATCAGGAAGGGCCTGTAGAAAAGAGACCAAAAAATGGTAAGAAGGAAAAGGAAAAGTATCTATGGGAGCCGTATGATGAACCCCAATCAAGTTATGCCTCCGTCTATGCCCATGATATTTTGAGTGTGTAGTTATGTAAGCGTGGTACGAACGCCGCCATTTGGTCAGGACTGAGACGGAGGCCAAATTGCTAGTCGAGCTCTTGACGAGCTGGACTGTCCTGCTACAGAGTAGTCCGGACTCGTTTGACAGTGTCCGGGAGCTTGGCCGCCGAATTAAGGTTCTGCTTGATAAGGCCGCTCTGTACTTCTGCTGCCAGAGCTGCGGTGTGCTCCTCAGTACGGAGAGACCGCTCCGTGTTTCCATTGACTCTTATGACGCCGCGTGGTCTGGGCATCTTGAGTTTGAGATAAGCATAGTGTGCCACCGCATTGAATCGAGCAAATGCGGTTCGTCCGAGCAGTGCGTGATAGCCACTGTGGAAGGGGACGATATCGAAGATCAAGTCTTTGCTTCGGAAGTTGTCCGGAGATCTGAAGACCACCTCCAATGTGATTGAGCCCTTGCGGCGGGCCTCTACACCTGGTATAACTCCTTTAAAGGTAGTTTTTGTGGGTTTGATCCTTAATGGATCGATGCCCATTTTCCGCACTGGATCCTGATAGAGCAGGTTAAGGCTGCTTCCCCCGTCCATGAGGACTCGCGTGAGGTGGAATCCATCAATGATTGGGTCAAGGACCAGTGTGGCTGAACCGCCATGACGGATACTGGTCGGATGATCCCTGTGATCGAAGGTGATCGGACAGGATGACCATGGATTGAATTTTGGGGCGACTGGCTCTATCGCATAGACGTCCCTGAGCGCGCGTTTGCGCTCCCTCTTGGGGATATGGGTGGCGTATTGTGACACCCAAATTTTTATTTGGATTTTTTTTAAAGATTTTATTTGACTTGAGGGAGGTGATTTAAATTTTTCTTCAAATATTTTTTTTATGGCAAAGGTTTTATTTGGATTCACCCAAGATCTGTCTTTGGTCTTGGAGGTTCTTGCTTTTCATTTGGACTCAAGACAAAATACTTTTCACTTGAGAAAATGCCTTTTGAAAACCCCTTTGAAATTTGCACTACGGCTTTTGGAATAATCCTTTGCCACTTTCAACATTTCTCTCTTGCCATGGCCTTAGTGCAAATACTCTCTCCTAAACCTTCCCTCACCTTTGGATCATGAGTTGCATCAAATCCAGCAAGTTGAACCTCCCCATATGATTATTTTCCATTTAAATCTTATTCAAACAAATTTCTGTCTTCTATTCTAGACATTGGTGATTTACAAAGGGGCTACACTTTCTGCTTTGATTTTTGCCCCCAAACCAATTCCCCTTCCTAGTCCTTTGAACCCTCAACCAAGATCCATGAAGATCCACTGGTCTTCAGTTCAAATTTTTCAAACTACACTTGCTGCAAGTTTGGACCAGATTTGTCAAATTTGGTGAAATTCATTCAAATCTTTCTCCAAAAATTCCAAGTAAAATCAGGCAGCCTCTGGGTGCATTGAGTGGTCACCTCACCAAGTACCAGCTCCAGAAAAAAATTCTCATTGCCAAATCATTCTGTCGAACACCTGCAGTGCATTGTCAAACTCAGGTTCAGTAAAGTTCAGAGAACATTTCAGTGCACTGTCGTTTTCTTCAGAGCTTGTTGTCGATCTCGACAGTGCCCCGATATCGCCTTGCTCCCCGTCCCCTCCCCCTTGTTCCTGCACCGCACGAGCGTCTGGCACCTTGCGGACGTCAGCGACGAGCAGCAGAAGGTGCGCCGCCCCGTGACCGACGCCAGCGGTGGCTTTGCGGCCGCCAGAGAGAGGCGCGGCGCTGACGGCGCCACCCAGCGCCGCCCAAGCCACCGGAGCTCGCCGCGTGGCCTTCCACTCCCCCGAACGCGCTGCCACTCTCGTTGTGAACCGCAGGGCGCGGAGCGCGCTCTCTGCTGCCGACGTGCCCGTGCGGCCACCCCACCATGGACCGGCGCCATTACGCCAAGACCAGCCGAGTTTAGCGGGGGAATGACACCAGTAACATCCACTGATGCTGCCTGGCCACTCAAACCTCCTGCCAATCCACTGCATCGCCGTAATTGCTCGCCGGAGATTCTCCGTTCATGGCCACCCCGTCGATCCGCCTATAAATAGAGGCCCCGAGCTTCAACTCGAACCCACACCATCCCTGCACTCCACCTAGAGCACGCCTAGCCACTGGAAGAGCCCCGAGGAGGTCTCCTTCCTCGACTCCGGCCGCCGCGACCCGCCACGGGATCCAGCTCGATTCGCTCCCGTGCGTGCACCTCTGCCTCCCACCTCTTGCCAGTAGCTTCACTATGCATCCCTCCTTCTGACCCGCGCTTCAATTCGAAGTTTGCAGCCCTCCACCGGAGTTCTCCACCCTCACCCGAGCCGCCGTCCGCCGGAGAAAGTGTCGCCGTCGACGTGGTGCTCCCCGTTGGTCGAGTCCACCACCCACCGACGCGGAAGAACACACTGAAGCTCTTGGTACCCTCCGATCTCCCTGACTCGCCGTGGTTCGACGCCGGCGTCCACCGCAGTCTTCGGGCGCCGGCGAGGTTTTTAAACCTGACATGTGGGACCCCCTGTCAGCCTCTCTTCTGTTTCCACTCGCGAACCGTTTTCTGTTGGCACCTTCGGGCAAAATACGCTTTCCCTTTGAGCTGGCGCGTTTCTTTCTGAAGCGTTTTCTATTTTCTCAGTTTAAACCCTGGAACTTTTCTGTTTCATTACAGATAAGTCCCTGGACAGAAAACTTTATAACTTTTTAATAAAAAGGGATTTTTGAGTGATTCTTTTTCTGACAGTCTTAAAATTTTGTCTAGTTTTTTATAGGATTTATTTGAAATATTTTTGGAGAAGTTTCTGTGCACGCGTTGGTTTTCACGTTAGTACCCGTTTCCGTTATTGCCGTAGGTTCCGGAAGAGGTGACGGAGCCGCGAACTTCGCCGAGCTAGACTCCGACTTCTCCGAACCAGGCAAGCATGTTTTGAACATTTGATATGACAGGTGTTTTGCATGTTTGCGTGAAAGTTTGTGCGTGGCATATGAGTGTCGGCGAATACCTCGTTGCTTGTGAGGCAACTACCCGCATGTTCCAAAGTTGCGATGATCTCTGATGAGAGATGGCCTAATCATGTGATGACATGAAGGGCAGCAAGGTGGTCTTGTTGTAGCATACCAGCCTTGCGTCATCCGACGAATTCCGACGTTAACGTGGACGGAGTCACGTTCTCGTCCTTTCCCCTTCTGTGCTACCACATGTTTCTTTGCCAGGATGCGGTTTAGTAAGTTGGTAACCTCTTTCCGTGTACACACCAAACAGAGGGGCCGGGATGATGGTACCTTGGCCCAGGATTAAAGCCAGTCATCCGGTCAGGGGGCATGGGTGTTTCCGGTTGGGACCGAGAGGGGGGGCACCCCCTTAGAGCGCGCGTATAGAAATTTGATCCCATGCTACGCGAGGTTGTAGCCTCCCCGTCTCAAGGTTTTTCTTGAACGTCGCCGAGGGTGATCCCTGGCTTCAGAAGATTGAAAGGGTGTGTACTGGTTAGACGTGTTTCTTCTAAAACACCGTAAACGGAACTAGTCCCCGTGACTACTGGAATCCGTTGGCTGTGGTTAAGTACAAACTCTGCAGAGTCAAATTCTTCCAAGTCATCGTATCCATGATCAAGTAGTGTAATCAGTATATCCATATCTATCCGCGTGGAAAAACTTGTCCCCGGTGAACAAGCTCAAGTGGTAAATCCAGTTTAATTATTATTCCTGTGGATGGACTAACTTTATATTTGTCTCGTACTTGTGATAATTTATGTTCCCGAACTATTGAATTATTGAGCTACAATATAAGCCCTTTATGTGATGTCGCTCAGACGTCCGACTGTGGCGTGCTTTTGTTTTCTTGCTTTAAATATAAGCCCTTTATGTGATGTCGCTCAGACGTCCGACTGTGGCACGCACTGCCTTTATTTTCTGTTATAAGCCCTTTATGTGGTGTCGCCCCGACGCCCGACTGTGGCATTACTATTCTGCAGTTTCCTCTCGAGGAGTCATTCAGACCCTCGTTTGGCACCAGTATTATTATCTTTGCAGTTTCCTCTCGAGGAGTCATTCAGACCCTCGTTTGGCACCAGTATTATTATTTTTGCAGTTTCCTCTCGAGGAGTCATTCAGACCCTCGTTTCGCACCAGTACTACTATTCTTGCAGTTTCCGCTCGAGGAGTCATTCAGACCCTCGTTTGGCACCCAGTAATTACTATCTCTATGTCTGAATGCACTGGTTAACTTGTTCATATGCTTCATGTTTTCATTTGTTATATCTCATGTCCGAACTGTCTTGCGAGTACTTTCATAGTACTCACCTGGCTTGTTGATTTGGCCAGATGTTGACGAAGGTGATCTCTTGGATGAAGAGTTTGATAGCGCATCCGACGCCTAGAGGAGTCCCAGTCAGTCCTGCGCGATCCCGGATATTGGTCACTTGTATTATATACGCTTCCGCCAACCGCAATAAGTCCCCTCGAGCCTCACTCCGACGCTCGATGAGCTGTAGTCTTCAGGAGTCATATCACTCGCTTCGCGGTGATATTTCCACCACCGTTATTATCGTGAGTTAGTAGTTATGCCACCCTATCCGCCGTCTTGTTTTATCGGCGTGCATGTAATAAATTGTTGGGCAGTCTCCGCTCAACCTTGTATTATATTCAGTACTACTGGTATTTTTCTTCTGTGACCAAGATATTGTCTACCAGTGAGAAGGAATTCTTCCTCGCTGGTCCGTAAAAGGGATTGGTCTCTCAATAATTATTTTATTGAAAAACTGGTCGTGACAAGCTTGGTACCAGAGCCAGGCTGACTGTAGGAAGCCACTAGGTGCGATCGCTAATTGGTTATTAGCGTCTTTTGTGCTTTCTCAGCATTTTGCAATTGTAGCTATTTTCTGTTGGTCATCATAAATTTATGACATGACTACTCAGAATTTTTGCCTACTTTTGTAGATGGCTGGCAGCAGCTATGAGAATCGAGTGTTCACGAACGTGCCCGAGGGGTTTGTCAAGCTCCTCGTCTCCATCACCAAGCTCGCGATCGGGCCAGCAGCTCGCCCGGAGTTCACGCTCTATCAGCACAAGCTCAGCGACGACGTGTCTATGCACCAAGCTATGGTGCAATTCAAGGGAGGACGTTCTGCAGCTCGCCACTTCCGTTTTGTGGGAAGGGCCATGCCTACGGAGAGGCATGCCATGCAGATGGCTGCCCGTGAGGCGATAGCTCGTCTTCGGGACATCCTTCCTACGATGAAGACTCGTCGCTACCGCTACCTCCCATGCCATGTGCCATACACTAGTCACTATGCATTCGCCTGCCATCGGGGAGAGCGAGATGAAGCCATCGAGATGGTTGTGGAGTATCTCAAGGCTCTGGAGTAGTCTTTCGACAACCTCGTGGACGATCTTGTGGCTGCCCGCATGGACTTAGTCCGGGGCGGTCCTGCCAGCAGGAAGGAGCTTCTCAACACAGCACCGCCTCTGACATTCGTCTCGTCTTCAGCCTTGTATGCACCGGCCATTTTAGCCACTGCTCGCCGTCTGCCTACCACTGAGGAGTTCGACCGAGTCATCGCTCCTACTCCAGTCAGAGCTGCACCGCCTCCCGCACCCGCTCTACCACCCGTCGCTCCCGCACCGTCACCGCAGCGCAGCGTTACGCGCCAGGAGCCAGCTAGAGAGGAGGTGGAGGTTGATTCTCCTGGACCGCTAAGTCTCGCCATCGGCAAGGGGAAGGAAATCTTCACCATCTCCGACTGAGAGCGCCGCGTAGCCGTGCGTTATGTCTGCTTGTATGATGTATTGTTTTATCTGTACGCTAGTTTGCATTGGTGTGTTTGCTGCTTTCCGGAGGAGTACGCTAGCCTAAATAACATGTCAGGATGTGTACGCGCATCCTGAGTGCTGTGTCGTGTGTTTGCTTTTCGCGTGTAAGATATATGCTAAGCAGTTCTTCTCCGTGCAAAATCGTTTATGTTTTCTTAAAAACCTTGAGGTCTTTTAAATTGTTGCCTTTGCAAGATTTGCCTTGTGCTACACAGTTTTTCTCATGGGTTTTGCAAAATGATACCCCCAGACTGGAAAAATGTCTCGCCCGTGGACTCGCTCCATGCCCAATCAGCCAGAAGAGGTTTATGGGACACAGACTAGCAACAACTTCACTCAGGGACAGTCCAGTCAACAAGATAGCGAAGCAGCCCTGTCTCAAGTATGCCGTCTCTTCGAGCAAAGCCAGCAACAGCACCAAGAGATGATGAATCATGTCATCAATATGGGAAACCACCGTGAGCCCTATCAACCACATTCCAAGTTATCTGAGTTACAGAAGACTCACCCCTCAACTTTTGCTCACACCAATAGGCCGCTGGAAGCCGATGATTGGCTTCGTGACATTGAAAGGAAACTAATTATTGCTCAGTGCTCGGATCATGAGAAGGTGCTTTATGCACCACACTACCTTACTGGAGCAGCTGCAGCGTGGTGGGAAAACTTCCTACACATGCATCCCAGTGAACACAACATCACCTGGGAAGAGTTCAAGGAAGGCTTCCGTGGGGCACACATCCCTAGGAGCATCATAAAGATCAAGAAGAGAGAATTTGATGACCTGAAGCAGAGAGGCATGTCAGTGACAGAATACAATGGTCAGTTTACCCAGCTGTCTCGTTATGCCTACGATGAGCACATGACAGAAAATAAGAAGATGGAAAAATTCCTGGACGGCCTGGCACCAGCACTAAGATGCCAACTGATTGTACACACCTTTCCGGATTTTAAGACTCTGGTGGACAAGGCCATTACCTTGGAGAATGAGCGTCGTAGTTTGGAAGATATCCGTAAGCGAAAGAGGGACAAGACGACTCTTGCTCGCAACAACTGAGGCAAGACTGAGGTTCCGAGGACAGAAGCAAGGAGATCCACGACTACTGATCCAAGGCCCGTCGGACAGTTTCATGCTAGGGACAAGGAGTACACGTACCGTCCAGGGGTCACCTGCTATGCTTGTGGTCAAGAAGGGCACTATGCTAAACAATGCCCAAAGCCGAGGAACTCGGCACCCAAGCCAAACAATGGTGGAAACAATCCAGCCCCCAAGCGCAACAACTTCAATCCCAACAACAACCACAAGAAGGGTCACCTGAACCATGTGCCCAGGGAAGAAGCGCAGAATGCCCCAGACATCATGCTCTGTATGTTCCCTGTCAACACAGTACCTGCCACGGTTTTGTTTGATTCTGGAGCTTCCCATTCGTTCGTTTCGAAGAGTTTTGTTTCGCAACATGGTTTTCCGATACTTCCCTTGGAAAAATCTATGATCATCAAGTCCCCCGGGAATAAGCAAATCGCTCAGGGTTACTGCCAAGGAGTGGTCATTGAGTTCGAAGGACTACAATTCCAAGCAAATCTCATCGTGTTGGAGAGTAAAGGACTGGATGTCATTTTAGGAATGGACTGGTTGACCACCAACAAAGGATTCATCGACTGTTTCAATCGGACAGTGATTCTCACTCACCATCACGGCAAGACAATAAGGGTTTCTGCTCAAGAAAGGCCACGAACACAGCAACCAAAACTGAACAAAATGGACATTGCAGAACTGAGAAAAGTTCCAGTGGTATGCGAGTTTCCTGATGTGTTCCCTGAAGAACTACCAGGCATGCCACCAGACCGAGAGATAGAATTCAGCATTGAGCTAGCACCTGGCACCGCTCCCATCTATAAGAAGCCTTATAGAATGGCACCCTCAGAATTGGTGGAGTTGAAGAAGCAGATAAAGGAATTATTGGACAAAGGATTTATTCGAGCCAGCTCCTCACCTTGGGGTTCGCCTGTGTTGTTCGCCAAGAAAAAGGATGGGACACTGAGACTGTGTATAGACTATCGAGCCCTCAATATGGTCACCATCAAAAACAAATATCCGATGCCACGGATAAATGATTTGTTTGACCAGCTCGCACAAGCCAAGGTGTTCTCAAAGATTGATTTGAGATCGGAATATCACCAATTGAAAGTACGGACAGAAGATATCCCCAAGACAGCATTCACTACCAGATACGGATTATATGAGTTCACAGTGATGCCTTTTGGTCTAACAAACGCCCCCGCATATTTCGTCCACCTCATGAACAAAGTGTTTATGAAATTCATGGACAAATTTGTTGTGGTATTCATTGACGATATTCTGGTTTACTCAAGGACACCAGAAGAGCATGCTGAGCACCTCAGAATTGTTTTGGGAGAATTAAGAAAACATCAGTTGTACGCCAAATTTAGCAAGTGCGAATTTTGGCTAAGACAAGTTGGTTTCTTAGGCCATATATTGAACCAAGAAGGCGTGGCCGTAGACCCAGAAAAAGTCAAAGCCATACTTGACTGGAAGCCACCCGCTAATGTTACAGATGTGCGGAGTTTCCTGGGAATGGCCGGATATTACAGAAGATTTATTGAAGGATTCTCCACTGTGGCAAAACCGATAACACAGTTGCTCAAGAAAGACAAGAAATTTGTATGGACGGAAGCATGCGAGAAAAGCTTCCAAGAACTCAAGAAGAAGCTGACAACCGCACCGGTCTTAACTGTGCCAGACATACACAAGAGTTTTGAAGTTTATTGTGACGCATCCCGAAAAGGTCTCGCGTGTGTGCTGATGCAGGATGGCAAAGTTGTCGCGTATGCCTCCAGGCAGTTGCGAAAACATGAGGAAAATTACCCAACACATGACTTGGAGCTAGCAGCAGTTATACATGCACTCAAGGAGTGGAGGCACTTTCTGTTGGGAAATCGCTGTGAAATATATACGGACCATAAGAGCCTCAAATATATTTTCACCCAGCCAGAGCTAAATTTACGCCAACGACGCTGGTTGGAATTGGTCAAGGACTATGATGTCGGTATTCACTACCATCCAGGGAAAGCAAATGTAGTGGCAGATGCCCTCAGTCGAAACCCTAGCCCGGACAATGACGGTCCGCAAAACTTGAGGCCTGAGTTTCAGCAAGAGTTCGCTAGGCTCAACATGATGTTAGTCTCGGAGGGCACCGTATCAAATCTGGAGATACAACCCACCCTGGTGGAACAAATTAAGAAGGCTCAACAGGGACATCCCAGCATCAAAGGTATAAAGAAGAAAATGAACCTTGGCAAGGCTTCAGAGTTCATCACAGACAGTGAAGGAACATTATGGTACGGAGACAGACTTTGCGTACCTAACATTGAAGAACTCAAGCGACAAATCTTGACCGAAAGCCACACCGCCCCATACTCAATCCATCCTGGAGGAACGAAAATGTACAAAGACATTCAGGAAAGATTTTGGTGGCACGGTATGAAAAGAGATATAGCCACATTTATTGCTTGTTGCGATTCATGTCAGCGCATCAAGGCCGAGCATCAAAAGCCAGCAGGGCTACTCCAGCCAAACAGGATACCGGAGTGGAAATGGGATGAAATAGGAATGGACTTCATTGTCGGATTACCCCGATCACAACGCGGAAATGACGCCATATGGGTCATCACAGACTGACTAACCAAGGTTGCTCATTTCATTCCCGTGAAGACTACCTACTCCACACAAAGACTGGCAAAACTTTATCTCTCCCAGATAGTTTGCTTGCATGGAGTCCCAAAGACTATAATATCAGACCGAGGCACACAATTCGTCTCCAAATTTTGGGATCACCTACAACAAGCTCTGGGCATGCAACTAGCTTTCAGTACAGCGTACCACCCTCAGACTGATGGACAAACGGAACATGTAAACCAAATCCTAGAGGATATGCTAAGAGCCTGTGTGCTCACCTATGGGTCCTATTGGGAAGAGAGTTTGCCATATGCCGAATTTGCTTACAACAACAGTTACCAAGCCAGCTTGCAAATGGCACCTTTTGAAGCATTGTACGGACGGAGGTGTCGTACCCCACTAAATTGGTCAGAAATAGGTGACAGCCATATCTTCGGCCCAGACATGCTTAAAGAGGCCGAGGAGAAAGTTAAGCAGATCAGGGACAGACTCAAGACAGCACAGAGCCGACAAAAGAGCTACTATGATCAGAAGCATCGTGAGGTCAGCTTTGAACCCGGTGATTCCGTATACCTCCGAGTATCTCCTATGAGGGGTCTGCAGCGGTTCAAAATTAAGGGGAAGCTAGCCCCAAGATTTATTGGACCATTTTGTGTAAAGGCACGAAGAGGCACGGTGGCCTACCAACTAGACCTACCCAAGGAGCTGTCAGACGTCCATGACGTATTCCACGTCTCACAATTGAGAAAATGTGTGAGTAACCCGGAGAAGCATGTACCTCATGAGGGCATTGATGTACAACCAGATCTCACCTACAGAGAGAGGCCGGTAAAGATATTGGAGGAATCTGAAAGGAGGACCCGTCAAAAACGACAAAAAATTTCAGGGTTCAGTGGAGATCCCACACTGAGGATGAAGCTACATGGGAAAGGGAAGATTTCCTCCAGGCAGAGTATCCATATCTATTTGAGGATCAGCAAAATCTCGAGGACGAGATTTTTCCTAAGGGGGTAGGTGTTGTGACACCCAAATTTTTATTTGGATTTTTTTTTAAAAGATTTTATTTGACTTGAGGGAGGTGATTTAAATTTTTCTTCAAATATTTTTTTTATGGCAAAGGTTTTATTTGGATTCACCCAAGATCTGTCTTTGGTCTTGGAGGTTCTTGCTTTTCATTTGGACTCAAGACAAAATACTTTTCACTTGAGAAAATGCCTTTTGAAAACCCCTTTGAAATTTGCACTACGGCTTTTGGAATAATCCTTTGCCACTTTCAACATTTCTCTCTTGCCATGGCCTTAGTGCAAATACTCTCTCCTAAACCTTCCCTCACCTTTGGATCATGAGTTGCATCAAATCCAGCAAGTTGAACCTCCCCATATGATTATTTTCCATTTAAATCTTATTCAAACAAATTTCTGTCTTCTATTCTAGCCATTGGTGATTTATAAAGGGGTCACACTTTCTGCTTTGATTTTTGCCCCCAAACCAATTCCCCTTCCTAGTCCTTTGAACCCTCAACCAAGATCCATGAAGATCCACTGGTCTTCAGTTCAAATTTTTCAAACTACACTTGCTGCAAGTTTGGACCAGATTTGTCAAATTTGGTGAAATTCATTCAAATCTTTCTCCAAAAATTCCAAGTAAAATCAGGCAGCCTCTGGGTGCATTGAGTGGTCACCTCACCAAGTACCAGCTCCAGAAAAAAATTTCTCATTGCCAAATCATTTTGTCGAACACCTGTAGTGCATTGTCAAACTCAGGTTCAGTAAAGTTCAGAGAACATTTCAGTGCACTGTCGTTTTCTTCAGAGCTTGTTGTCGATCTCGACAGTGCCCCGATGTCGCCTTGCTCCCCGTCCCCTCCCCCTTGTTCCTGCACCGCACGAGCGTCTGGCACCTTGCGGACGTCGGCGACGAGCAGCAGAAGGTGCGCCGCCCCGTGACCGACGCCAGCGGCAGCTTTGCGGCCGCTAGAGAGAGGCGCGACGCTGACGGCGCCACCCAGCGCCGCCCAAGCCACCGGAGCTCGCCGCGTGGCCTTCCACTCCCCCGAACGCGCTGCCACTCTCGTCGTGAACCGTAGGGCGCGGAGCGCGCTCTCTGCCGCCGACGTGCCTGTGCGGCCACCCCACCGTGGACCGGCGCCGTTACGCCAAGACCAGCCGAGTTTAGCGGGGGAATGACACCAGTAACATCCACTGATGCTGCCTGGCCACTCAAACCTCCTGCCAATCCACTGCATCGCCGTAATTGCTCGCCGGAGATTCTCCGTTCACTGCCACCCCATCGATCCGCCTATAAATAGAGGCCCCGAGCTTCAACTCGAACCCACACTATCCCTGCACTCCACCTAGAGCACGCCTAGCCACTGGAAGAGCTCCGAGGAGGTCTCCTTCCTCGACTCCGGCCGCCACGACCCGCCACGGGATCCAGCTCGATTCGCTCCCGTGCGTGCGCCTCTGCCTCCCACCTCTTGCCAGTAGCTTCACTATGCATCACTCCTTCAGACCCGCGCTTCAATTCGAAGTTTGCAGCCCTCCACCGGAGTTCTCCACCCTCACCCGAGCCGCCGTCCGCCGGAGAAAGTGTCGCCGTCGACGTGGAGCTCCCCGTTGGTCGAGTCCACCACCCACCGACGCGGAAGAACACGCTGAAGCTCTTGGTACCCTCCGATCTCCCTGACTCGCCGTGGTTCGACGCCGGCGTCCACCACAGTCTTCGGGCGCCGGCGAGGTTTTTAAACCTGACATGTGGGACCCCCTGTCAGCCTCTCCTCTGTTTCCACTCGCGAACCGTTTTCTGTTGGCACCTTCGGGCAAAATACGCTTTCCCTTTGAGCTGGCGCGTTTCTTTCCGAAGCGTTTTCTGTTTTCTCAGTTTAAACCCTGGAACTTTTCTGTTTCATTACAAATAAGTCCTTGGACAGAAACCTTTATAACTTTTTAATAAAAAGGGATTTTTGAGTGATTCTTTTTCTAACAGTCTTAAAATTTTGTCTAGTTTTTTATATGATTTATTTGAAATATTTTTGGAGAAGTTTCTGTGCACGCGTTGGTTTTCACGTTAGTACCCGTTTCTGTTATTGCCGTAGGTTCCAGAAGAGGTGACGGAGCCGCGAACTTCGCCGAGCTAGACTCCAACTTCTCCGAACCAGGCAAGCATATTTTGAACATTTGATATGACAGGTGTTTTGCATGTTTGCGTGAAAGTTTGTGCGTGGCATATGAGTGTCGGCGAATACCTCGTTGCTTGTGAGGCAACTACCCGCATGTTCCAAAGTTGCGATGATCTCTGATGAGAGATGGCCTAATCATGTGATGACATGAAGGGTAGAAAGGTGGTACTATTGTAGCATACCAGCCTTGCGTCATCCGACGAATTCTGACGTTAACGTGGATGGAGTCACGTTCTCGTCCTTTCCCCTTCCGTGCTACCACATGTTTCTTTGCTAGGATGCGGTTTAGTAAGTTGGTAACCTCTTTCCGTGTACACACCAAACAGAGGGGCCGGGATGATGGTACCTTGGCCCAGGATTAAAGCCAGTCATCCGGTCAGGGGGCATGGGTGTTTCCGGTTGGGACCGAGAGGGGGGGCACCCCCTTAGAGCGCGCGTATAGAAATTTGATCCCATGCTACGCGAGGTTGTAGCCTCCCCGTCTCAAGGTTTTTCTTGAACCTCGCCGAGGGTGATCCCTGGCTTCGGAAGATTGAAAGGGTGTGTACTGGTTAGACGTGTTTCTTCTAAAACACCGTAAACGGAACTAGTCCCCGTGACTACTGGAATCCGTTGGCTGTGGTTAAGTACAAACTCTGCAGAGTCAAATTCTTCCAAGTCATCGTATCCATGATCAAGTAGTGTAATCAGTATATCCATATCTATCCGCGTGGAAAAACTTGTCCCCGGTGAACAAGCTCAAGTGGTAAATCCAGTTTAATTATTATTCCTGTGGATGGACTAACTTTATATTTGTCTCGTACTTGTGATAATTTATGTTCCCGAACTATTGAATTATTGAGCTACAATATAAGCCCTTTATGTGATGTCGCTCAGACGTCCGACTGTGGCGTGCTTTTGTTTTCTTACTTTAAATATAAGCCCTTTATGTGATGTCGCTCAGACGTCCGACTGTGGCACGCACTGCCTTTATTTTCTGTTATAAGCCCTTTATGTGGTGTCGCCCCGACGCCCGACTGTGGCATTACTATTCTGCAGTTTCCTCTCGAGGAGTCATTCAGACCCTCGTTTGGCACCAGTATTATTATCTTTGCAGTTTCCTCTCGAGGAGTCATTCAGACCCTCGTTTGGCACCAGTATTATTATTTTTGCAGTTTCCTCTCGAGGAGTCATTCAGACCCTCGTTTGGCACCAGTACTACTATTCTTGCAGTTTCCGCTCGAGGAGTCATTCAGACCCTCGTTTGGCACCCAGTAATTACTATCTCTATGTCTGAACGCACTGGTTAACTTGTTCATATGCTTCATGTTTTCATTTGTTATATCTCATGTCCGAACTGTCTTGCGAGTACTTTCATAGTACTCACCTGGCTTGTTGATTTGGCTAGATGTTGACGAAGGTGATCTCTTGGATGAAGAGTTTGATAGCGCATCCGACGCCTAGAGGAGTCCCAGTCAGTCCTGCGTGATCCCGGATATTGGTCACTTGTATTATATACGCTTCCGCCAACTGCAATAAGTCCCCTCGAGCCTCACTCCGACGCTCGATGAGCTGTAGTCTTCAGGAGTCATATCACTCGCTTCGCGGTGATATCTCCACCACCGTTATTATCGTGAGTTAGTAGTTATGCCACCCTATCCGCCGTCTTGTTTTATCGGCGTGCATGTAATAAATTGTTGGGCAGTCTCCGCTCAACCTTGTATTATATTCAGTACTCCTGGTATTTTTCTTCTATGACCAAGATATTGTCTACCAGTGAGAAGGAATTCTTCCTCGCTGGTCCGTAAAAGGGATTGGTCTCTCAACAATTATTTTATTGAAAAACCGGTCGTGACACGTATATCATGTTCACCGTTTTAACCTGGGGGGGGGGACTTCTTCTGTCCCCCTGTGTTCGGCGGACGGGGCTCTTCGTCGTCGTTTTCACTTTGCAACCCCTTCTCCATATCCTCGGCATTTAACTTGCCGGCCTGTTTAAAGACCCAACAACTCCGGTGGGTATGATTGGCTGGTTTATCAGGGGTGTCGTGGATCTGACATGGACGATCGAGTATGCGGTCCAAGCTGGAAGAGCCCAGATTGTTCCTTTTGTATGGCTTCTTCCGCTGAGCGGACTTGGAGCCACTGAATCCGGCGTTGACCGCCGTGTCATCCGTATTGTCACCATTGTTTCGACGCTTATGCCTGTTGCGCTGGGGCTTGCCGTTGCTATTCTTGGCTTCATAGGTGCTAGGTTCACTTGCGTTATTATTGCTACGGGCTAGCCAACTATCTTCGCCCGCGCAAAAGCGGGTCATTAGTGTCGTGAGGGGTGCCATGGACTTCGGCTTTTCCTAGACGAGGTGTCGGGCGAGCCATTCATCGTGGATGCTATGCTTAAAGGCCGCTAGGACTTCGGCATCTGGACAGTCGACAATCTAGTTCTTTTTAGTTAAGAACCTAGTCCAGAATTTCCTGGCTGACTCTCCGGGCTGTTGGACTATGTGACTTAAATCTTCTGCACCCGAAGGTCGGACGTATGTACCTTGGAAGTTGTCGCAGAAGGCATCTTCCAGGTCCTCCCAGCTGCCAATGGATTTTTCAGGCAGGCTATTCAACCAGTGCCGAGCTGGTCCTTTGAGTTTTAGTGGGAGGTATTTGATGGCATGAAGATCATCACCGCGGGCCATATGAATATGAAGAATAAAATCCTCAATCCACACCGCGGGGTCTGTTGTCCCATCATATGATTCGATGTTCACAGGTTTAAACCCTTCTGGAAATTCGTGCTCCATTACTCCATCGACGAAGCAGAGGGGGTGTGCGGCGCCTCTATATCGGGCCAAGTCACGACGTAGCTCGAATGGAGTCCGTCTGCAGTTTTCGGCCCGGGCGTGATTATGCTTAACGCGTCCGGCTGGATAGCCGTCGTTGCGCGTCGGGGCGTGCCCCCACGATCCGTAGATCGATCTGGTCTGGCCTGCTCTATTGTCCAGGTCCTACCGCAGGTCATATGTATATCCCCGAGCTGTTGTGTCTCTACCTTTACGGCGAGGCGGTATGGGCTGGTGTTCGGCTTGAGTTGTCACTTTATCCCAGCCACGTGGTGGTCGGTCAACTGTGTTACGCGCTGACGGTACGGGGTCCAGTGCCTCGTCGTCAAATTGAGGTAGAAGTTTACACTTCGGGTAACTTTTGGTTGGGCGCTCGAGGCCGTATTCCTTGGCTGCCAGGACGTTAGTCCATCTGTCGTTGAGCAGATCTTGATCAGCTTGAAGCTGCTCCTTCTTGTTCTTCAGGCTCCTTGCAGTGGTGATTAGCCGGCGCTTAAAGCGCTCCTGCTCGAGAGGTTCCTCAGGCACGATAAAATCCTCATTGCCGAGGCTCACCTCGTCCTCGGAGAGCGGAAGATAATTACTGTCATCCGAGTCTTCGTTTACGGCCTGTTCATCAGGGCTGACTTGCCCATCTTCCCGTTCGTCCTGTTCAAAAGTTGGCTTGGCGGGGTCTTCTTTGTCTTCGGCATCGTTCGGAGTATTGTTTTCTCCTGTGCTGGTATTGCTATCTTTCCCACGGCGTGATTTAGAGCAGCGCCGCTAACGTCGACGCTTTGGCTGTATCTCAGGAGGTTTATCCTCGACCGGATCTTCTTTGTCATCGCCGTTACCCGCTTTGGGTGTATCCACCATGTATATGTCATATGAAGAGGTGGACATCCAATGCCTGGTGAACAGCGGATTTTCGGCCTGCTCCTCTCCGGCATCGTCGTCCATATCGTTGATGTCTTCGGAGCCATAGTCGAGCATGTCAGTTAAGTCCTCGATAGTGGCTATGAAGTGGGTGGTGGGTGGGACGTAAAATTCCCCGCTCTCAGCCCCTAGTCCGGGCTGGGCGTAGTTCAGACATTGCTCCTCTGTAATGATGAGGGATCGCATCAAGTCCAGAGCCTCGCTTAAAGGCGAGGTTTGGCCAGGGAGAATAAACTCCGTGGAGTACGGCGGGAAGGAAACTCCTCGGCCGAGATCACATGGTGCTGACTCCGAGGGTACGGAGCCGGTGTCCGGATAGGAGTCCGGCTTCATGATGGTTGCCAGCGATGCTACCCCCTCCGGCTCTCCCGTGCTGGACTCAATGGCCGCAGACAGTCCGGCGAGCTCGGTAATCCCGTCTTTGGACCTGGTGATGCGCTCTGGATCTAAGGCTAGAGCGGAGGTTGGGGTCGCGAACCCTTGGAAGATCAATTCTCCTCGGATATCAGCGACGTAGTCCAGATTTCCAAAACTAATCTGTGACCTGGGGCGTAGCCGTCGATCTGCTCTAGATGGCCAAGCGAGTTGTCCCGCGGTGCGAAGTCGCCGAATACAAAAATCTGGCCGGGGAGAAAGGCCTCCTCCAGGGCCGCGTTGTTGTAGATGATGGATGGAGCCATTGATCCTCCTGGTGACGACACAGCGGAACTCTCAATGAAAGCACCAATGTCGGTGTCAAAACCGGCGGATCTCGGGTAGGGGGTCCCGAACTGTGCGTCTAAGGTCGATGGTAACAGGAGACAGGGGACACGATGTTTACCCAGGTTCGGGCCCTCTCTATGGAGGTAATACCCTACTTCCTGCTTGATTGATCTTGATGAATATGAGAATTACAAGAGTTGATCTACCACGAGATCGTAATGGCTAAAACCCTAGAAGTCTAGCCTGTATGATTGTGATTGCCTCTACGGACTAAATCCTCCGGTTTATATAGACACCGGAGGGGACTAGGGTTGTACAAACTCAGTTATAGAGAAAGGAATCTTCATATCCGAACGCCAAGCTTGCCATCCACGCCAGGGAGAGTCCCGTCCGGACACGGGTGAGAGTCTTCAATCTTATATCTTCATACCCATCAGTCTGGTCCATGTCCAACAGGCCGGACGCCCGAGGACCCCTTAATCCAGGACTCCCTCAATCATCACCTTAAATACGTGATTCCACTATCAGTTCTGAGGATTTTCTCCATTAAATGATAATTGGTGCAAAAGACGTTACCTGAGGGATTATCAACAAAAAGAAGTGAGCGAACGCAGTAAAATTCCACAAAGCCTACTACGTAGGCACAAAATACTTAGTAAAAACATGGAATAAATTGGAATCATCAGTTACGCGTGTCATGCAATTGGTATGTGGTGGCCGCACAACCGTCAACATTAATGGCGAGGTTGGCCCCCTTTTTTCCCCACCTTCTGCGGGGTTAGGCGGGGTGATCCCTTCTCACCGTTCCTGTTTAACATGGTGGTGGATGCTCTAATGGCATCCTTGATCGCGCCAAGGCTGCGGGCCACATCCACAGGATTGTCCCACACTTAGTGGCGCGAGGAGGGGTTTTCCTCCTCTAATATGCCGATGACATGATCAACATGGTGGAGGGTTCTAACATGTATATCTCCAACCTCAAATTCCTCATCCTTTTCTTCCAGCAAACATTGGGGCTGACGATCAACTTCGACAAGAGCGAAGTCATGGTGCTAGGTTATACGGAGGAGTGATAACCCACAAGTATAGGGGATCGCAACAGTTTTCGAGGGTAGAGTATTCAACCCAAATTTATTGATTTGACACAAGGGGAGCCAAAGAATATTCTCAAGTATTAGCAGTTGAGTTGTCAATTCAACCACGCCTGGATAACTTAGTATCTGCAGCAAAGTATTTAGTAGCAAAGTAATATGGAAGTAACGGTAACGGTAGCAAAAGTAATATTTTTGGGTTTTGTAGTGATTGTAACAGTAGCAACGGAAAAGTAAATAAGCGAAGAACAATATGTGAAAAGGTCGTAGGCATTGGATCGGTGATGGAGAATTATGCCGGATGCGGTTCATCATGTAACAGTCATAACATAGGGTGACACAGAACTAGCTCCAATTCATCAATGTAATGTAGGCATGTATTCCGAATATAGTCATACGTGCTTATGGAAAAGAACTTGCATGACATCTTTTGTCCTACCCTCCCGTGGCAACGGGGTCCTATTGAAAACTAAGGGATATTAAGGCATCCTTTTAATAGAGTACCGGACCAAAGAATTAACACATAGTGAATACATGAACTCCTCAAACTACGGTCGTCACCAGGAGTGGTCCCGGTTATTGTCACTTCGGGGTTGCCGGATCATAACACATAGTAGGTGACTATAGACTTGCAAGATAGGATCAAGAACTCACATATATTCATGAAAACATAATAGGTTCAGATCTGAAATCATGGCACTCGGACCCTAGTGACAAGCATTAAGCATAGCAAAGTCATAGCAACATCAATCTCAGAACATAATGGATACTAGGGATCAAACCCTAACAAAACTAACTCGATTACATGATAAATCTCATCCAACCCATCACCGTCTAGCAAGCCTATGATGGAATTACTCACGCACGGCGGTGAGCATCATGAAATTGGTGATGGAGGATGGTTGATGATGACGATGGCGACGGATTCCCCTCTCCGGATCCCCGAACGGACTCCAGATCAGCCCTAACGAGAGAGTTTAGGGCTTGGCGGCGGCTCCGTATCGTAAAACGCGATGAATCCTTCTCTCTGATTTTTTTTCTCCCCGAACGTGAATATATAGAGTTGGAGTTGAGGTCGGTGGAGCACCAGGGGCCCACGAGGCAGGGGGACGCCCAGGGGGGCAGGCGCGCCTCCCACCCTCGTGGACAGGGTGTGGGCCCCCTGGCCTTGATTCTTTCGCCAGTATTTTTTATTATTTCCAAAAATAATCTCCGTGAAGTTTCAGGTCATTCCGATAACTTTTGTTTTTGCACAAAAATAACACCATGGCAATTCTGCTGAAAACAACGTTAGTCCGGGTTAGTTACATTCAAATCATGCAAGTTAGAGTGCAAAACAAGGGCAAAAGTGTTTGGAAAAGTAGATACGTTGGAGACGTATCAACTCCCCCAAGCTTAAACCTTTGCTTGTCCTCAAGCAATTCAGTTGATAAACTGAAAGTGATAAAGAAAAACTTTTACAAACTCTGTTTGCTCTTGTTGTTGTAAATATGTAAAGCCAGCATTCAAGTTTTCAGCAAAGATTATGAACTAACCATATTCACAATAACACTTAGGTCTCATGTTTACTCATGTCAATGGCATAATCAACTAGCGAGCAATAATAATAAATCTCGGATGACAACACTTTCTCAAAACAATCATAATATGATATAATAGGATGGTATCTTGCTAGCCCTTTCTGAGACCGCAAAACATAAATGCAGAACACCTTTAAAGATCAAGGACTGACTAGACATTGTAATTCATGGTAAAAGAGATCCGGTCATAGTCATACCCAATATAAATTAATAGTAATGGATGCAAATGATAGCGGTGCTCTCCCGCTGGTGCTTTTTAATAAGAGGGTGATGACTCAACATAAAAGTAAATAGGTAGGCCCTTCGCAGAGGGAAGAAGGGATGTGTAGAGGTGCCAGAGCTCGATTTTAAAGCAGAGATAAATAATATTTTGAGCGGCATACTTTCATTGTCAACATAACAACCGAGAGATGGCGATATCTTCCATGCCACACACATT
Source organism: Triticum aestivum (assembly GCF_018294505.1). NCBI lineage: Eukaryota > Viridiplantae > Streptophyta > Magnoliopsida > Poales > Poaceae > Triticum > Triticum aestivum. The sequence continues at coordinate 427,988,011 of NC_057799.1, read as the reverse complement.
ATAAGCGGTTCCCAAACAGAATCGTAAAGTTTATACCCCCCCCCTCCACCAACAAGCATCAATCCATGGCTTGCTCGAAACAACGAGTGCCTCCAACTAACAAGAGTCCCGGGGGGGTTTGTTTACAATTATTTCGATTTGATTTGCTTAGAGCAAGGAACTGGGCATCCTGGTGACCAGCCATTTTCTCGTGAGTGAGGAGCGGAGTCCACTCCTCTTGAGAATAACCCGCCTAGCATGGAAGATATAGACAGCCCTAGTTGATACATGAGCCATTCGAGCATACAAAACAGAATTTCATTTGAAGGTTTAGAGTTTGGCACATACAAATTTACTTGGAAGGGCAGGTAGATACCGCATAAAGGAAGGTATAGTGGACTCATATGGAATAACTTTGGGGTTTAAGGGATTGGATGCACAAGCAGTATTCCCGCTTAATACAAGTGAAGGCTAGCAAAAGACTAGGAAGCGACCAACTAGAGAGCGACAACTGTCATGAACATGCATTAAAATTAATAAACATTGAGTGCAAGCATGAGTAGGATATAATCCACCATGAACATAAATATCGTGAGGCTATGTTGATTTTTTTCAACTACATGTGTGAACATGTGCCAAGTCAAGTCACTTGAATCATTCAAAGGAGGATACCACCCTATCATACCACATCACAACCATTTTAATAGCATGTTGGCACGCAAGGTAAACCATTATAAACTCCTAGCTAATTAAGCATGGCATAAGCAACTATAATCTCTAATTGTCATTGCAAACACGTTTATTCATAATAGGCTGAATCAGGAACGATGAACTAATCATATTTACAAAAAACAAGAGAGGTCGAGTTCATACCAACTTCTCTCATCGCAATCATTTCATCATATATCGTCATAATTGCCTTTCACTTGCACAACCGAACGATGTGTATAATAATAATAATAATAGTGCATGTGCATTGGACTAAGCTGGAATCTGCGAGCATTCAATAAATAGGAGAAGACAAGGCAATATGGGCTCTGGTTAAATCAACAATAATGCATGTAAGAGCCACTTTAACAATTTCATTATGGTCTTCTCCTTTCGACCCCCAAAGAAAATAAAAGAAATAAAACTATTTACACGGGAAAGCTCCCAACAAGCAAAAGAAGAACATGAAATCTTTTTGGGTTTTCTTTTTAATTACTACTACTACAGGCAAGAAAGTAAACTAGCTAAAAGCTACTACTATTTTTTTTGGTTTTTTCTTAAGGTTTTTCAAACACACAAGAAGAAAGCATAAAAAGGAAAATAAACTAGCATGGATATACAATGAAAAAGTATGAGCACCGACAACTAGCAATGAGTGTGTGAACATGAAAGTAATGTCGGTGAGAGATACGTACTCCCCCAAGCTTAGGCTTTTGGCCTAAGTTGGTCTATTGCCACGGCTGCCCCGGCGGATATCCGAAGTTATAACTGGGGTCGTACTGAGATGCAGCCTCGGGTTGCCACTGATTGGCAACCTCCTTCGGATCCCACTGGTAAACAGACTGGCGTGGGGGAACAAATTGTGGTTCCGGATCTGGCTCTGTAGCTGATGTGGGGTTCCGGTAGGCGTGAATGGCCTCCACGGAACAAGTACTCGCTTGCAGATAAATCAAACAAGGAAGGAGCAGGCAAGGTAATAGTCTCATGGTGATTTTTATCAAATAACAGTCTATAGTTAAGCTCCTTTTTCCTGTTCTTAACAATGACATCATGTGCAACCATACTCTTGTAATCTAGAAGAACAGTAGGCAACAATTTTTCTTCCTTCTCATAATGCCTAATGGGTATATTAAAGTATGCAGCGAGGCGCGAGGCGAAGATGCCTCCCAAGATGCATGGGGCCCTTAGTACGGTTAAGATTTAACCGCTTTGCAACAATAGTGCCCATACTGAATGAGTCATCATGAAACAAGGCATGGCACAAAATAACAATGTCAGGGGCACTTAGGTTGCCATAGTTTCCGCGACCAATTAAGCATCTACTAGCAAATAATGCAAAGTAACGTAATACAGGAAAATGTATGCTAGTGATTCTTGCATCGGAAACTTTCCTAGTTTCCCCTACAGCAATTGTATCAATAAACCCCTCCACATCGTCACGATGTGGTTCCTCTATGCTGCCCGGAAAAGGCAACTTGCAAACATCACAAAATTCAGAGAGGGGCATCTCCTTATACTCATCATATATATAAAAATCCACCGAAGGTGGTGACCTCCTAGCATGGAAATGAGAATTTTGCACAAAGATATTACTGAGTAAGAGGTACTGTTCGCGTTGGTCACGGAGGAAGTCGGTGAAGCCTGCATTCTCAGCCAATTCACAAAAATCATCATAAATCCCGGCGGCTCTCAAGAAATCATCACAAGGCCATTCACTCGGCCCAACTTCCGCGGTGCGAGGGGGATTATACTTGGGCCTCTCTTCTTCTTCACTTTGCTTATCTTCAAGCTTCGGCTCGAAGAACCCCTCAAAAATCTCTTCATTATTTTCTGAAAATTTCTGAAATTTTTAGTAACTTCAAATAAAAGTGAACCAAACTCAACAAAATTGATAGCAACTACTCCTACAAGTGCCTAGAGACTATATCATGCATTAGAACTACTTGGGACCATATAAATTTGATATGCAAGCTCAAGAACAGGGTCACCTAGGAAGCAAAAATTTGCAATGAATAAAGCACTAGAACAAAAACTAATTGGACCATTGGAGGAGTCACATACCAAGGAACAATCCCCCAAAGCAGTTTTGTGAGTGGAGCTTTGAGCAAGGAGATCAAAAATGGCAGCAAAATGAGCAAGGACTTGTGCTTGAGCTGGTTGGTGATTTTTTGGGAGGAAGAAGGGGTGTGTGGTGGCTGGAATAAGTGGAGGGGAGCCACCATGGGCCCACGAGGCAGGGGGCACGCTCTAGACCCTCGTGGCCAGGTGCTTGCTCCCCTGATGTGTTCTCAGTGCCAGATATTCTCAAATATTCTAGAAAAAAATCATATTTCAATTTCGGGACATTTGGAGAACTTTTATTCTCGGGGTATTTTTTATTGCACGGATAATTCAGAAAACTGACAAAAAATGCTATTTTTGCTTTATTTAATATAAATAACAGAAAGTAAAAGGAGGGTACAGAAGGTTGTGCTTTCTAACTTCATCCATCTCATGCTCATCAAAAGGAATCCACTAACAAGGTTGATCAGGTCTTGTTAACAAACTCATTCCGAATTGCATGAAACCGGAGAATTTTCGAATAGCACTAGGTTACCTCAACGGGGATATGCACATCCCCAATAATAAGAATATCAGACAGTTGGTAGAGGAAATTCAAAACCTCCAAAAATAATCGATGGAATTTTTCCAATTGAATTGATACTGTGGACTTGAGGTCGTTTCCTCGGAAAGTGTACCGTATGCTCATTACCATTAACATGAAAAGTGACATTGCCTTTGTTGCAATCAATAACAGCCCCTGCAGTATTCAAAAAGGGTCTTCCAAGAATAATAGACATACTATCGTCCTCGGGAATATCAAGAATAACAAAGTCCGTTAAAATAGTAACGTTTGCAACTACAACAGGCACATCCTCACAAATACCGACAGGTATAGCAGTTGATTTATCGGCCATTTGCAAAGATATTTCAGTAGGTGTCAACTTATTCAAATCAAGTCTACGATATAAAGAGAGGGGCATAACACTAACACCGGCTCCAAGATCACATAAAGCAGTTCTAACATAATTTCTTTTAATGGAGCATGGTATAGTGGGTACTCCTGGATCTCCTAACTTCTTTGGTATTCCACCCTTAAAAGTATAATTGGCAAGCATGGTGGAAATTTCAGCTTCCGGTATCTTTCTTTTATTTGTAACAATTTCTTTCATCTACTTAGCATAAGGATTCATTTTGAGCATATCAGTCAAATGCATACGCAAAAAGATAGGTCTAATCATTTCAGCAAAGCGCTCAAAATCCTCATCATCCTTTTTCTTGGATGGTTTGGGAGGAAAAGGCATGGGTTTCTGAACCCATGGTTCTCTTTCTTTACCGTGCTTCCTAGCAACAAAGTCTCTCTTATCATAACGTTGATTCTTTGATTGTGGGTTATCAAGATCAACAGCTGGTTCAATTTCTACATCATTATTATTGCTAGGTTGAATATCAACATGAACATCATCATTAACATTATCACTAGGTTCATGTTCATCACCAGATTGTGTTTCAGCATCAGAAATAGAAATATCATTGGGATTCTCAGGTGTGTCAACAACAGGTTCACTAGAAGCATGCAAAGTCCTATCATTTTTCTTTTTCTTCTTTTTAGAAGGACTAGGTGCATCAACATTAATTCTCTGAGAATCTTTCTCAATTCTCTTAGGGTGGCCCTCAGGATACAAAGGTTCCTGAGTCACTTTACCTCCTCTAGTTGCAACTCTAACAGCAAAGTCATTATTCTTACTATTCAATTCATTGAGCAAATCATTCTGAGCTTTAAGTACTTGTTCTACTTGAGTGGTAACCATAGAAGCATGTTTACTAATGAGTTTAAGTTCACCTTTAACTCTAGACATATAATCACTCAAGTGTTCAAGCGTATCAGCATTGTGTTTCAATTGTCTACCAACATAAGCATTGAAGTTTTCTTGTTTGACAATAAAATTATCAAACTCATCTAAGCATTGGCTACCAGACTTATAACGAGGAATATCACCTTCATCAAATCTATAAAGAGAATTTACCTTTACTACCTGTGTCGGGTTATCAAGACCATGTGTTTCTTCAACAGGCGGTAAATTAAGACCATGTATTTCTTCAATAGGAGGTAAATTTTTAACATCTTCAGCTTTTATACCTTTTTCTTTCATAGATTTCTTTGCCTCTTGCATATCTTCAGGACTGAGAAATAGAACACCCCTTTTCTTCGGAGTTGGCTTAGGAGTTGGTTCAGGAAGTGTCCGATTATTTTCATTTGTCAACATATTATTCAATATAATTTCAGCTTGATCAGCAGTTCTTTCCCTGAAAACACAACCAGCACAACTATCCAGGTGGTCTCTGGAAGCATCGGTTAGTCCATTATAAAAGATATCAAGTATTTCATTTTTTTCTTGAGAGGATGATCAGGCAAAGCATTAAGTAATTGGAGAAGCCTCCCCCAAGCTTGTGGGAGACTCTCTTCTTCAATTTGCACAAAATTATATATTTCCCTTAAGGCAGCTTGTTTCTTATGAGCAGGGAAATATTTAGCAGAGAAGTAATAAATCATATCCTGGGGACTACGCACACAACCAGGATCAAGAGAATTAAACCATATCTTAGCATCACCCTTTAATGAGAACGGAAATATTTTAAGGATGTAATAGTAGCGAGTTTTCTCATCATTAGTGAACAGGGTGGCTATATCATTTAATTTAGTAAGATGTGCCACAGCAGTTTCAGATTCACAGCCATAGAAAGGATCAGATTCAACCAAAGTAATTATCTGAGGATCAACAGAGAAATCATAATCCTTATCAGTAACAAAGATAGGTGAAGTAGCATAAGCAGGATCATATTTCATTCTAGCATTCAGAGTTTTTTGTTTCAGCTTAGCTAATAATTTCTTAAGATCACTTCTATCATTGCAAGCAAGAAAGTCTCTAGCAGTTTCTTCATCCATAACATAACCCTCAGGCACAATAGGCAATTCATATCTAGGGGGAGAATCTTCATCATCACTTTCATCAATATTATCAGTTTCGATAATTTCATTCTCTCTCGCCCTAGCCAGTTGTTCATCAAGAAATTCACCAAGTGGCACAATAGTATCAAGCATAGAAGTAGTTTCATAATAAGTATCATGCATAGCAGAAGTGGCATCATCAATAACATGTGACATATCAGAATTAATAGCAGAAGCAGGTTTAGGTGTCGCAAGCTTACTCAAAACAGAAGGTGAATCAAGTGCAGAGCTGGATGGTAGTTCCTTACCTCCCCTCGTAGTTGAGGGATAAATTTTAGTTTTCTCGTCTTTCAATTTCTTCATAGTGACCAGCAGATATAAATCCCAAGTGACTCAAAGAATAGAGCTATGCTCCCCGGCAACGGCGCCAGAAAATAGTCTTGATAACCCACAAGTATAGGGGATCGCAACAGTATTCGAGGGTAGAGTATTCAACCCAAATTTATTGATTCGACACAAGGGGAGCCAAAGAATATTCTCAAGTATTAGCAGTTGAGTTGTCAATTCAACCACACCTGGATACTTAGTATCTGCAGCAAAGTATTTAGTAGTAAAGTAATATGGAAGTAACGGTAACGGTAGCAAAAGTAATATTTTTGGGTTTTGTAGTGATTGTAACAGTAGCAACGGAAAAGTAAATAAGCGAAGAACAATATGTGAAAAGCTCGTAGGCATTGGATCGGTGATGGAGAATTATGCCGGATGCGGTTCATCATGTAACAGTCATAACATAGGGTGACACAGAACTAGCTCCAATTCATCAATGTAATGTAGGCATGTATTCCGAATATAGTCATACGTGCTTATGGAAAAGAACTTGCATGACATCTTTTGTCCTACCCTCCCGTGGCAGCGGGGTCCTATTGGAAACTAAGGGATATTAAGGCATCCTTTTAATAGAGTACCGGACCAAAGCATTAACACATAGTGAATACATGAACTCCTCAAACTACGGTCGTCATCAGGAGTGGTCCCGGTTATTGTCACTTCGGGGTTGCCGGATCATAACACATAGTAGGTGACTATAGACTTGCAAGATAGGATCAAGAACTCACATATATTCATGAAAACATAATAGGTTCATATCTGAAATCATGGCACTCGGGCCCTAGTGACAAGCATTAAGCATAGCAAAGTCATAGCAACATCAATCTCAGAACATAGTGGATACTAGGGATCAAACCCTAACAAAACTAACTTGATGAAATCTTGCAAAGCAAGGAAAAACATGCGGGGGATATTCTATTGTTAGGGTTGGAGTTTATTGGTGAGGGTGACGAAGTGCTAGTCAAGGGGAGACTTGTGTGAGATCTCACATTAAGTGAGATCAATTAGATTGATTTTTTTAAACATGTTTAAATATTTCAAATTTTGTATAGACACACATCAATGTTTGATGTTCAACCACAAAAAAATCAGCTCCAAATTCGACTTATATTAAGAGAAACAAAAAAGATAAAATCAGATGTGAATAGTGCCTTGATCTCAACACATGAGTAGGATTTGAGTGGAAATCAACTTGCGGAAGGCTAGAGATCAAGATTCTTGTGGTAGGGTTGGAATGTCTTGATCTCAACACATGAGTAGGTGGTTCTCTCTCAAAAAATGAGTAGTGGAAGTGTAGGCACGTTCTGATGGCTCTCCCTCAGATGGAGAAGGGGGTGGAGGGGTATATATAGCCTCCACACAAAATCCAACTGTTACACACGTTTGAACCAACTCGGTGAGACCGAATAGAAGAACTCGGTGAGACCGATTCAGTTCAAAATGTGAACGTTAGGAATCTCGGTGGGACCAACTGGAACAACTTGGTGTGACCGATGTGCTAGGGCTAGGGCAAAGCCTTATCTCGGTGAAGCCGATTGCTTGAACTCGGTGAAACCAATTTTAGCAAAGAGCAAACAGAGAGCTGGTCAAGCAAACTCAGTGGGACCGATCGCTCATTTTGGCGAGACCGAAATGTTACGAAGGGAAACAGAGAGTTTGCAGGGCCATCTTGGTCAGACCGAGATCCGTATCGGTGTTACCGAATTGCTAGGGTTTCTGGCAGTGGCTATGTCAAATGAACTCGGTGGCGCCGGATGGATCATTTTGGTGGGGCCGAGTATGACTTTGAGTTTTGGACATATTTGAAAGAGAAAGTGGCTAAGGGTTTTGGAGCTATATCACAAGGCACTTTGAGCAAGTAGACCATTAAGCAACACCTCATCCCCTTTTAATAGTATTGGCTTTGCTATGGACTCAATGTGATCTTGGATCACTAAAATAGAAATGAAGAATCTTGAGCTTTTGCCAATCTTTGTCCTTTGCATTTTGAGGGGTCCACATCTCTAGTCCATGCCATGCCAATCATTGAACTTTCTGAAATATTTAACTTGAATGTATATTAGTTCAATAAGCTATATGTTGTTAAGAATTACCAAAAAAACTTGGGGATTAGTTGCACTTTCAATCTCCCCCATTTTGGTAATTGATGACAACATATAGATCAAAGTTTTGACAAATGATAATATGAATGAAATACATTGTCGCTTTGAGAAGTATGTGATAAGCAAGAGCTCCCCCTAAATTTGTGCATTATTTAAAAATTTGCTTTTGAATGCAAATGCACAATCGATTAGGATCATAGGTCACTCTTCCATGTCACATACATCTTGGTGGAGCGCACAAAATGATAAGAGTTAAATAACATGCACTCATCACCAAAGATAAAAGTGATTGATCATACACAAATATTCATGGATATAAGCATGCAAGCACACAATAAGCATGGTATGATCAAACACATGATCACATAAGTATCTCATGAGCATAACACAAATTGTAGCATAGGAAACAAACAACCAGAGTACCAAAGTAGCAAGTAGCAAATAAAACCAACAAAACAGTAAGACACACTCACTCTCGACGCCTATGATCTATACATTTTCTCCCCCTTTGGTAACAAGTTACCAAAAAGTTTGAAAATGTATAGTGCTATGCGGTACTCTAGGCATGATCTTCGGGAGCTCCTGAAGGGGTCTTCTGGCTTGCCTCTCCGGTGTGCATATACGGCGTGGAGAGGAGCGCATCTGCAAATGCTTCGGCAGAAGTCTGTGGAGCTGGAGGGGTTGACACTGGAGGTACAATCGTGGCAGTTGTTGCAGGTGTTGAAGTAGTAGACCTGGAGTCTCTGACAACTAGCACTGCTGATGACCTTGGTGCCCTTGGCACTCTTTGGAAAGTATCTATAGTTGGTCTACCCTCCCTGTCCTCGGCATCTTCTTGGAGCTTCTCCACAATAGTCTGTATCTCAGTGACCTTCACATCTAGGTCATGAAATTTTATCTCAATGATCCTCTCAAGACTTTCCTGATTTTGAGTCAGGGTGGCCAAGCCCTTCTCTATTCTCACTGTAGCCTCAAGCAGATAACTGAGTTGATCTTGCTTGGTCTTGAGCATTACTATGGAGGCATCTGGTGCACTTGCTGCTTTTGCAGCCTTTGCTTTCTCTCTCTTCTCTGGGCTTCTGCACAGGTAGGATGTGATGCATCCATGGCAACCTCGTTGTCCTCAAAATCTGGCCTCAGGGGAAGATGCTCTCTGTCAAGAAGATATGTCTCGGTTCCCATCTTGGAATTTATCAACATTTGAATGTGAGGGGCATATCCACAAGATCTCTTCTGATCAGCAGTTGTTCTCTTCATAGTTTCTACAATCAAGCTCATCACCTTGAACTTCTGAGGAACATCAAGCATGTGAAGCAAATTGATTGAGTGACCACGGATCATTCTATGGTCTCCTGACTTGGGCAAAAGAGTGTGCCTCAAAATAGTGTTCATTTGTTGAAGATATGCCCTAGAGGCAATCATGTGATGATGATATTTCCATATGTATTCATGAGTCCTTTGTATTGTCCTTGAACATCATCAATGATATGTATCAATAAGTATGTGACTTGTTTGTGGTACTATGTATTGTATGATGATTGTTTTAATGGTCCCTAGTTGATAAGGATATGCGGCCACATATCCTTGACTAGTATATGACTCGGTTGATGACTATGTTTCACAAGTCATGTGCATGGAGATGCTAAACCGATAGTATGGGCTCGGGGATGGAGATCATCGAGCCGGACAGACCCACTTTGAGACGCATCGAGATATAGTCATCTGTTAGTCTCAAGTGCAATGTCTATGCCATGTCCTAGACCTGAGGTCCTCGCATGTTCTCGGGATGAGGATCGACTCACTTAGGGTCTCTCAAACGCTACTCCGTAACTGGGTAGTTATAAAGGTAGCTTTTAGGTGAGTCGTGAGACATGCCGCGAGACATGGTTGACCAAGATGGAATTTGCCCTTCCTATTTGGAGAGATATTCTCTGGGCCCTCTCGAGTGATCAGATTCGGAAAGCATGGCCATGCGACTTGGGTTAAGTGTTAACCCAGTTCGGGAATCTGTATCATGGTTTCGAGAAGAGAGGTCGAGCTAACACAAGGGTGACAAGTACTCGCCTTGAGCTCAACAACAAATATCATGAGGCAAAAGGAATGTTGCATATGCCACATTGTTGAGGTTCGTCAAACGACTTTACGCCCACATGGGAGTTGGCATGTTCTACTAGGAGCTGCTACCAACTATCGACTCTGGTCGTGTCCATGTGTACGTGAACCTATAGGGTCGCACACTTAAGGGGCTGCAGCCCATTCGGATTGGATCTGAGTGGAAAATGGATGTGGACTCCTAGTGGGCTCAAGTGTTGAGCCCACCTCGGAGGTCTATATAAAGGGGAGTGGGCACACCACTTAGGGTTGATCGGATTGAACCCTGGTTAGCCACTGCCACTCCCCATGCCCATGCCGCGCGACCGGACCTAGCAGTCCGCCGCTCGACGCTGCTCCCCGTATGTGTGGATACCTTGGAGGCATCGCATCTGCGGTGCTTGGACGAACCGTTCGAGGGAACCGCGAGGTGCCGTTCGCGGGAGATCACCGTTCATGGGTCTTCGCTGTTCGCGGGAGATCGGCAACGCGAGGAGGAGACGGCCCGGGAGATCGGCTACACGCATCACCAACTCTACTTCCGTTGTGGTGACTGCGCGTCTAGTGGTAAACCCGATCCCGTGATCTATTTCCAGCAGCATGATCTTGGGTGCGCGGTAGAAAATTTTATTTGGCGCTAGCGTAGCGTACCGCGTGTTCCAACAGTGGTATCAGAGCCTCCGCTGTGTGGTAATAGATTCGATGATATGCATATGAGATATGTAGATCGGTTCAGGTGCGGGTCGATGAGATCGGTCGCGCATGTCAGTGCTGAAGGTTGGTTTCCTGATCTTGTTTCCGTGATCGTGATGCAGAGGTCGTGACACGACTTACCCCTACCGGTCGGTTGTCCACCATCGGGGTAGACAGTGGAACGTAAATCCGGATGCAGCACGTGAAGATCAATGAGATTGATCGAATCGGAACATAGATCAACACCTTGGAAATGTGATTTCCGCGGTGCTGAAATCTGTTGGAGCGGTCTCGGTAAAACGGCTGTAACTTTTGCATACGAACTCCGATTTTGCTCCATGACCTGTCAAACTGAAGCTAACGAAAAGTTGGATTAGCGGCGAAATTTTGGAACAGGATTTTGGCGCTTCTGGCTAGGCCAAAATCCGCTTGGAAGATAGAGTTTCAGGAGGTTTTATCTTCGGCGGTAGAACGCCTGACTCGTTTTTGCAGGGAATGACTGTGATTTGGTATAGCCCATGTATGTTGCTTGTATATTATTGTTTCATGACCTGCGTGTCATGAGTGCGGCAACCGGCAGGAGCCATATGGTTGTCCCATTATTGTATTAATGACCTGCGTGTCAACATGAGAAGCCATGTAATGTAATTTACTTTCAGTAGCTATTAGTTTTTAATAGCATAGTATCTTATGTAACACTTGGCGGTTGACACCATGGCATGGAGATGGAGATCACCAGGAGGACAACCATGCATGGGCAGACTGCGCACGTGGAGATGGAGATCACCACGCGCTGTGAAAAGGGGCTATACCATATCACACATACATAAACTGCCTGTGAAAGTTTATCCCTTTTATGCACCCTTCCTTTTGCATGGTAGATGTTTTAAGTAGGGTGATCCCTCAAAGAATGTCAAGTACAAATGCCTCCCCAATTGCTGCACCTTCACATATCAAGTATATTTAGTGGCGGGCCTATGAAATTAGGGTGCCACTAGATCTCCTTGAAGTGATGGGTTTGTGTCGGACACTTACACGCGGAGCATTGGTTGACTTGTCGTGGCTATCAAAACAGTTTTGGGCTACGAGGCATAGGAGTTGGCGAGGCATGAGATGTCCCCAACAACAAGAGTCGTATGGAGATACGATTAGCAAGAGTTGCTTACCGAGTGATCTTGTCCTCTAGCGGTGATGCAAAAGCTCACTAGTTGACATGTTGATCTTGGATCTTGAATCACTAAGTATCAACCGAGGGATGTTGATTTTAGTGGGAGTAATGATCTTATTAAAATGTTTAATATGAATTACTCTTCATGAATACATGTCTTAGTGTTTTGCATATTTCTGTTGTAGATCAATGGCACCACCTGCTCAAGTTGCCCCTTTTGCATTGAAATCAATCCTGGAAAAAGATAAATTGAATGGAACAAACTTTACCACCTGGTATAGAAACCTGAGAATTGTTCTTAGGCATGAGAAAAAGGAACAAGTTCTAGAGAATCCGCTTCCAGAGGAACCTGCCGATAATGCTAATGCCACAGCCAGAAATGCCTACCAGAAACTCGTTGATGAATCAAACGAGATCAGCTGTCTCATGCTGGCTTCTATGGAGCCCGATCTGCAGCAGTTCGAAAATATTGAGGCTTTCGATATGATCGAGAACCTTAAGAGCATGTTTCAAATGCAGGCTAGGACCGAAAGGTTCAACGTCTGGCGATCGTTGATGGATTGTAAGCTGAAAGAGGGTGATCCACTGAGCCCGCATGTGATCAACATGATTGGGTACATGCATGCTCTGGATAGGCTGGGCTTCCCACTTGGGGATGAGTTGTCCATAGATACAATTCTGGGTTCTCTTCCGGACAGTTATGGGCTGTTCATCTCAAACTACCATATGCATGGGATGGAAAAGAAGCTCACTAAATTGCATGGGATGCTCAAAGTGGCAGAGCAGGATATCAAGAAAGGTACACATCGTCAAGTGTTGATGGTGCAGAACTCGGCTAAGTTCAAGAAGAGCTGGTCCAAGAAAAAGGCTACGGCAAAGGGCATAGAGAAGGAGGCAACTCCAACTACAGCCGCTGGGCCTAAGTCAGGGACGGCTTCGAGGAGTATTTGCTTTCATTGCAAGGAACCCGGACACTGGAAAAGGAACTGTAGCAAGTGGCTTGCCGAGAAGGGCAAGAAGACTGGAAGTATGACTTCTTCTTCAGGTACACTTGTTGTATATGTTATAGACATTTATCTTGCTGATGTTTCTAGTAGCTCTTGGGTATATGATACCGGATCGGTTGTTCACATATGCAACTCGATGCAGGGGCTAAGCAGAACTAGGAATGTCGCAAGAGGAGAAGTTGACATTCGCGTCGGGAATAAAGCAAGAGTTGCTGCATTGGCCGTCGGCACTATGCAACTTAATTTACCTTCAGGATTTGTAATGGAACTTGATAATTGTTATTATGTTCCTGCTTTGAGTCGAAACATTATTTCTGCCTCATGTTTGATGAGACAAGGTTATGAATTTAGTATTAAGGACAATGGTTGTTCTATTTACTTGAATAATATGTTTCATGGCTTTGCACCCGTTGTAAATGGGTTATTTATCCTAGATCTTGAAGGTGAATCAGTCTATAACATAAATGTCAAGAGGCATAAGCCTAATGAGATAAATCCGACTTACATCTGGCATTGTCGACTAGGACACATTAGTCAAAAGCGCATGAAGAGGCTCCATGATGATGGAATTCTAACTTCGTTTGAGTTTGAATCATTCGAGACATGCGAGTCTTGCCTACTCGGTAAGATGACTAAGACTCCTTTTGCAAAGAGTTGCGAGAGGGCGTCCGAGTTGTTGGAACTTATACATAGTGATGTATGTGGACCAATGAGCACGGCAGCCAGAGGTGGTTTCCAATACTTCGTGACTTTCACCGACGACTTGAGTAGATATGGATATGTCTACTTGATGAGGCACAAGTCAGAAACTTTTCAAAAGTTCAAGGAGTTTCAGAACGAAGTGGAAAATCAACTCGGCAAGAAAATCAAACTTCTACGATCTAATCGTGGCGGTGAGTATATGAGCCAGGAGTTTGATGATCATCTGAAGAATCGTGGAATAGTTCCACAACTGACTCCTCCGGGTACGCCACAGAGAAATGGTGTGTCAGAACGGAGGAATCGGTCCCTGTTGGACATGGTCCGATCGATGATGAGTCAGTCGGATTTACCCTTGTCATTTTGGGGATACGCTCTAGAAACTGCAGCTTTCACACTAAACAGGGTACCATCTAAGTCCGTAGATAAGACACCATATGAGATATGGACTGCGAAGAGTCACAGTTTGTCTTTTCTAAAAATTTGGGGATGTGAAGCATATGTCAAGCGACTCCAGTCGGATAAGCTCACACCCAAATCGGACAAGTGCATATTCGTGGGATATCCAAGGGAAACCTTGGGATATTACTTCTACAACCGTGAAGAGGGCAAAGTTTTTGTCGCTCGACATGGAGTTTTCCTTGAGAAAGAGTTTCTCAATCAGAAGGCTAGTGGGAGGATGGTCCGACTAGAAGAAATTCGAGAACCACACGGGGACGTTCCGGTAGGTGATACTGTCACAGCGGAGTTAGTCAGGGAACCCGTAGTGGAGTCGACACCGGTTCCACGGAGGCTGGAAAGGTTACGCAATTTGCATTACTGCAATGTGTTGTTCTTGGAGAACAACGAGCCGACTACGTATGCGGAAGCGATGGAGAGCCCTGATTCCGAGTTATGGCTTGAGGCCATGAGATCCAAATTAAAGTCCATGGATGACAATCAAGTTTGGAACTTGGTTGATCTGCCAGATGGCGTTCGAGCCATTGAGTGCAAGTGGATCTTTAAGAAGAAAACTGATATGGACAGAAATGTCACAGTCCATAAGGCTCGACTTGTTGCTAAAGGTCATCGACAAGTTCAAGGAGTTGATTACGATGAGACTTACTCACCGGTAGCGATGCCTAAATCAATTCGGATCATTCTTGCTATAGCGGCATATTTCGACTATGAAATATGGCAGATGGATGTCAAAACGGCTTTCCTTAATGGAAATTTAACCGAGGATGTGTATATGACACAACCCGAGGGTTTTGTCGATCCAAAGAAGTCTAGCATGGTATGCAAGCTTCACAGATCCATTTATGGATTAAGGCAAGCATCTCGGAATTGGAACATTCGTTTTAATGAAGCTGTCAAAGAGTTTGGCTTCATCAAGAATGACTGTGATCATTGTGTATTCAAGAAGGTCAGTGGGAGCTCAGTTGCATTTCTGATCTTATATGTGGATGACATATTATTGATTGGAAATGATGTTCAAATGCTTGAATCTGTCAAGGACTCATTGAAAAATAGTTTTTCTATGAAGGACTTGGGAGAAGCAGCTTACATTTTGGGAATCAAGATCTATAGAGATAGATCGAGAAGGCTTATTGGATTAAGCCAGAGTGCGTATATTGACAAGGTGTTGAAGCGGTTCAACATGCAAGATGCCAAGAAAGGTTTCTTGCCCATGTCACATGGCATTAGTCTTAGCAAGACTCAGAGTCCTACGACTCCTGATGAGCGAAGACGCATGGATGGGATTCCGTATGCTTCGGCTGTTGGGTCCATCATGTATGCTATGGTATGTACTCGTCCCGATGTTAGTTTTGCTCTTAGCGTGGTGGGCAGATACCAGGCTGATCCAGGGAGAGTCACTGGACAGCGGTTAAGAATATCCTTAAGTACTTGAGAAGGACTAAGGATATGTTCCTGGTTTATGGAGGTGAGGATGAGCTCGTTGTAAATAGTTACACCGATGCTAGTTTCCAAACAGATAGGGATGATAGTCGATCGCAATCTGGGTTTGTGTTCATTCTGAACGGAGGAGCAGTGAGCTGGAGCAGCTCCAAGCAAGATACGGTAGCTGATTCTACAACAGATGCCGAGTACATTGCGGCTTCTGAAGCTGCAAAAGAAGGTGTTTGGGTGAAGAATTTTATTTCTGATCTTGGTGTGGTTGAGGGCGCGTCTAATCCATTGGACCTCTATTGTGATAATAGTGGTGCCATTGCGCAAGTCAAGGAACCACGGAACCATCATAAAACCCAACACAACTCAGGCATTTTAACCTTATTCGCGACATTGTCGAAAGAGGTGATGTAAACATATGCAAGGTACACACAGATGCAAATGTTGCTGATCCATTAACGAAGCCTCTCCCACGACCGAAGCATGAGGCGCACATGAGCTCCATGGGCATACGATGCCTAAATGATTGACTCTAGTGCAAGTGGGAGACTGTTGGAGATATGCCCTAGAGGCAATCATGTGATGATGATATTTCCATATGTATTCATGAGTCCTTTGTATTGTCCTTGAACATCATCAATGATATGTATCAATAAGTATGTGACTTGTTTGTGGAACTATGTATTGTATGATGATTGTTTTAATGGTCCCTAGTTGATAAGGTTATACGGACACATATCCTTGACTAGTATACGACTCGGTTGATGACTATGTTTCACAAGTCATGTGCATGGAGATGCTAAACCGATAGTATGGGCTCGGGGATGGAAATCACTGAGCCGGACAGACCCACTTTGAGACGCAGCGAGATATAGTCATCTGTTAGTCTCAAGTGCAATGTCTATGCCATGTCCTAGACCTGAGGTCCTCGCATGTTCTCGGGATGAGGATCGACTCACTTAGGGTCTATCAAACGCTACTCCGTAACTGGGTAGTTATAAAGGTAGCTTTCAGGTGAGTCGTGAGACATGCCGCGAGACATGGTTGACCAAGATGGAATTTGCCCTTCCTATTTGGAGAGATATTCTCTGGGCCCTCTCGAGTGATCAGATTCGGAAAGCATGGCCATGTGACTTGGGTTAAGTGTTAACCCAGTTCGGGAATCTGTATCATGGTTTCGAGAAGAGAGGTCGAGCTAACACAAGGGTGACAAGTACTCGCCTTGAGCTCGACAACAAATATCGTGAGGCAAAAGGAATGTTGCATATGCCACATTGTTGAGGTTCGTCAAACGACTTTACGCCCACATGGGAGTTGGCACGTTTTGCTAGGAGCCGCTACCAACTATCGACTCTGGTCGTGTCCATGTGTACGTGAACCTATAGGGTCGCACACTTAAGGGGCTGCAGCCCATTCGGATTGGATCTGAGTGGAAAATGGATGTGGACTCCTAGTGGGCTCAAGTGTTGAGCCCACCTCGGAGGTCTATATAAAGGGGAGTGGGCACACCACTTAGGGCTGATCGGATTGAACCCTAGTTAGCCACCGCCACTCCCCATGCCCATGTCGCGCGACCGGACCTAGCAGTCCGCCGCTCGACGTTGCTCCCCGTACGTGTGGATACCTTGGAGGCATCGCATCTGCGGTGCTTGGACGAACCGTTCGAGGGAACTGCGAGGTGCCGTTCGCGGGAGATCACCGTTCACGGGTCTTTGCTGTTCGCGGGAGATCGGCAATGCGAGGAGGTGACGGCCCGGGAGATCGGCTATACGCATCACCAACTCTACTTCCGCTGTGGTGACTGCGCGTCTAGTGGTAAACCCGATCCCGTGATCTATTTCCAGCAGCATGATCTTGGGTGCGCGGTAGAAAATTTTATTTGGCGCTAGCGTAGCATACCGCGTGTTCCAACATCATTGTGGTCAAGCCAGACAACAGATAGTATATAGATCCAAGCTTGTGAGTCTCCAAGGCTTTGTCAGGAATTGACTTGTACATGTTAGCCATGGAGTTGTGATCTTTCCTAGGATTAACATATACATCAATGTCATTTTCTTCTTCTTCTGGGGCATTATTCATCTTGGCCAATTCTGAGATAGTAGATTGATATCTTGTTCCTTCAGTCATCCAGACTATCTTTCCATCAGGGTAGAAGTGAGCAGTGGAGTAGAATTGCATTATCATCTCATCATAGAAGGTTTGCCAGTGACTCTGGCAATGGTCTTCTGACTCTCTCCTTCCTCTTATTTCCACCTATAGCCTCTTCCTCCCTTGGTTCAAGAGTGAATTCCATGGTTTCTTGAGTTGAGGCTCTAGCCTTTGCCATTGGAGCTCTCTTAGCAAGAGCCTTCTTCTGCATTCCAGGCTTGGTAGCAGCAGCAGCATACTCCTTTTTGAGCACCTTCTTCTTGGAGGTCACTTCCTCCTCAACAACAAAATATTCATCCTTAGAATCAGATGTTCTCTTCTTCCTTTGCTTGGTTGCTACCTTAGGCAAGTTGCTAGGAGTGCTTCTGCTTCCATCATCATAGCTGCTTGAGGGACTAGTGCCCTCACTAAGGTTGACATTCTGCTCGGACTTGTTCTTGCTATCACTGCCCTCTGACATTGCTGAAACTGACCCTGTGAATAGTTGGGTGTAGATAGAGTACATGAGCATCACAAAGTACAGCTCGTTTTGCAAAAATATTGAAACAAAAACTTAATTTTAGTTTTCTGCAGAAAGCATTTCGGAGCTACCGATTTGAAAAACTCGGTGACACCAAAGCACTAACAGAGTTTAAACACACAGTTTCGGTTAGACCGAAATGCAGTTCGGTGACTCTGAGATGCTAGGGTTTCACAGAGAAAGTCATTTCGGTCGCACCGATCAGTACACTTCGGTCAGACCGAGTTGTACTTGTGCAATGGCTAGGGCCAATCGGTGTGACCGGGATCCTCAGATCGGTCGGCCCGAGATGAGTTCGGCGGAAACCTAACCCTAAGTTTTTTTGCATCAAATCTATTCTAAGGAGTTCGTTTGGTGGATAGATCAATCTCATACGTGGGAAGAACATAGGCATTATACTTTGTGCAAGAGTCAGAGTTATGGAAAGCACAAAGGGTAAATCCGTACCCTAACTTGGCGACGGACTTGCTACAGCGGCAACGGCGATGAGGATTCCATTGACGGCGGTGGAGACCAGTGGCAGGAGGTCACTCGCGACGATGGCGATGATCCGGAGACCAGGGGCGGAAGTGCTAGGGCGCGGGCTCGTGCGGTTGAAGTGATTTTCAACCGTATGGGTACGCGGAGTATAAATATCCAGGCGTTGTCGATGTGACCGAGTGGAACTACTCGGTGGCACCGAGATGCAAAATTGCTAGCAGTTGCTGCAACTCGGTGTGACTGAATGGTTCTAATCGGTTGCACCGAGATTAAAAACCTAGATCAACTTAACGAGTTCAGTGAGACCAAGTAGGAGTGAGTTGGTCTGACCGAAAGGCATTAAGAGGTTTTGGAAGTTAAGCCCTTGACGGATCTGTGGCTCCGAGTGCTCCTCACCCCGAGGGTCCGAATTCGACTTGTTCAAACTTTGTGATGTAGCATGAATAGAGTTTGAGACGAGAAAATGCATAGATAGCTATAGGGAGTACTTAGGCGTTCTTATCCATCCATTCGGCAAAAGGAAAAAACCAAACAATAAAGCAACAAATGGATGTCCTCGAATGAGGAAAATTATGCAACCAACATGCTCACACAATAAGATGGCAAATAAAACATGTGGCAAAGCATGCACAAACACTCTAGCATCTATCAAGCAATTGGCGATGACTAGTTCATCTATATATGAGTATATTGACTTAGGAGTCAAATGAGAACATTTTATCATAGGTCATACTCATCGTTTAAGCACAAGTGGGGTTACCACTTTTACATAAAGCATTGTTGTGTTCACATCATTTGGGTTGCTTTAGCTCAATTTTCTTAGAGCAAAGCTCCCCCTAGATGTGATATCCCCCCTTAGAGGGATGAACTAACCTTGGGTTTTGTCGATGATGACTTCATGTAGGTGTTGAAGATGTGGATGCTCAATGTTGATGTAGATCATTTGGAGCAATCCATTGGAGTGAGTTGCACTTTCAATACCTACATGGGTTAGTCCCACAAGGAACACACAAGGATATCCATAGACATAGAATGAAACACACATATGATGATGTCCATGAAAGCATTTGGTTACCTTGTCCCTTGTCTTGCCAACAAGAGGGTTTGTGACTCCCTTGAACTTGTGCAAGATATGGAAATTGATTGCACTTGCCCTTGCCAAAATGAATGTGAGTGAAGTATGTTGGTGGAGTCACCCTCAAGAACTCTCTAGTTCTTCTTCTTTGGGATCCACATCAACCTGATGGGAATCCTTGGAGTTGTAGTCGTACTTGATGAAGTAGAATTTGATGTAGTCTTGGGAACCCACTTGACCATGGCCTTAGGAGCTTCTTCAAATGAATCAATCTCTTCTTGAAGCTTGTCCTTGCCTTTTAGATTGTGGTCTTGTGGTGGAAGACCATCTTGAGCTTGTGTTCCTTTGAAGGAAGTGGGGTCATACTTCACTTGTTGAGGAACAAACTTAGTCTTGGGGTATTGATCTTCTTCCCACTCAACTCCATTGGCATTGAACTTTCGTTCAAAACCAACACCTTGATTCTTCTGGTGCCTTCCTTACTTGCGTACAATTTCCTCAAATTGCTTACTTCGGGCAAGGCTCTTGTAAACACCTTTCTCTATAATTCCCTTCAATAAGCTATTTTCTTGCTCAAGTGTAACTTGGCTAAGAGAATCATTAGTGGAATCAAGAGAACTACTAGAAGCAACAATATTGGATTTAACATGATTATTGTTACTACTAGAAGAAGAATATTTCTTGCTCTTGTTGCTAGATTTTACTTGTGGCATATTAGTAGACAAGAGTAAACACTTGGCAATGTAAGAAGAACTCTTCTTTTGAAGATCATCATTGATTGCTTTTAGGAACCCATGCTCTTACTCTAAATTTAGCTTCTCGAAGCGTAGCTTCTCATGAGTTCTTAGGAGCTCTATATGATCCTCTAGAGTTGTTTCATGAGCAAACTTAAGAGTGTTTAGTTCTTTAGTTAGACACATAATCTCCCTATTATCATTGTCATTCGTTTCATCTTGATTAGCATGATTAATAGCAATTTCATCATAGTTTTCATCACTGGTGTTGTCAACAAGTAAATCATCATCTCCTAGCAAGTCATCTTCATCACTACTGAAATCAAATTACTCGGGCTGTGATACCTTAGGACCTTTAGCCATGAAGCATCTTCCAATTCCTTCATTCGGTGAGTCAAATATGTCGTAGGAGTTGGATGGCACAAGTGCAAGACAGGCAACACCTTCATCTTGAGTATAGTCGGAGTCGGAGTGATAGCTTCTCTCAGAGTAGTTGTCGGAGTCGGAACCGGATACCCATTCACCAACGTGAGCTTGATGTCTTCGTCTTGTGTATCTCTTTGATGACTTGTCCTTCCTTTCCGAATCCTTGCTTCTACGAGAGGGTCTTCGTTCATAACGATCATCTCTACTCCTTCTCTCTCTTGGTGGTGATTCATCTCTTTTACTTCTCCTCTTAGGTGAATCTTTTCTCTTGTAGGGAGTCGTACACTCATTGGAGTAGTGTCCGGGTCTTCCACAATTGTAGCAATTGTGATCACGACTAGAAGATATTTTGTCATTGTAGGACCTTGACTTGGAACTTCTCTCTTTGCTTCTATTCTTGTAGAATTTGTTGAAGTTCTTCACCATTAAGCTCAATTCTTCATTGAAGACTTGTTTCTCACTTGATGTTGTAGGAGCATCACATGAAGCTTTATAAAGCACCACTAGACTTATTGTGGAGCTCTTCCTTATCCTTGAGTGACATCTAATGAGCAACAATTCTACCAATGACTTCCGTTGGGTTGAGATCTTTGTAATTGGGCATCATTTGGATCAAGGTGCACATGGTATCATATTTTCCATCCAAGGCTCTTAGGATCTTCTTGATGATGAATTTGTCGGTCATCTCTCCGCTTCCTAAGCCGGCAATCTCATTTGTGATGAGAGCAAGCCTAGAGTACATTTCAGCGACTCCTTCACCATCCTTCATTTTGAACTTGTCAAGTTGACTTTGAAGCGCATCTAACTTGGATTCCTTGACGGACTCGGTACCTTTGTGCATACCAACCAAAGTATCCCAAATTTCCTTTGCATTCTCAAGGCGGCTGATTTTATTGAATTCATCGGGGCACAATCCGTTGAAGAGAATATCGCAAGCTTGAGCATTGTATTGCAACATCTTCATTTCTTCCATGAACGCTTCATGATCCGGTTCTCTTTCGTACTTGAAGTATTCACCTTGCAAGCCAATGCGCACAATAGCCCAAATGGTGGGGTTGTGACCAAGAATATGCATTTTCATCTTATGCTTCCAACTAGCAAAATTAGTACCATCAAAGTAAGGACCTCTACGGTGGTAATTTCCCTCGCTAGACGCCATACTCTCCTAGGTTGTGAAACCAAGGCTATGATCACCAAAGCTATGGAAATCAAGGCAAATGGAGACCAAAGCTCTGATACCACTTGTAGGATCGAAAGTAGGTCTAGAGGGGGGTGATTAGACTACTTGACCAAATAAAAATCTAACATTTTCCCAATTTTAATTGTTGGCAGATTTTAGCAACTAGTACAAGTCAAGCAATCAACCTACACATGCAATTCTAAGAGTGTAGCAGCGGAAAGAAAAACATTGCATATGAAGGTAAAGGGAAGGGTTTGGACAAGGCAAACGCAATGTAGACATGGAGATTTTTGGCGTGGTTCCGATAGGTGGTGCTATCGTACGTCCACATTGATGGAGACTTCAACGCACGAAGGGTAATGGTTGCGCGAGTCCACGGAGGGCTCCACCCACGAAGGTTCCACGAAGAAGCAACCTTGTCTATCCCACCATGGCCATCGCCCATGAAGGACTTGCCTTACTCGGGTAGATCTTCATGAAGTAGGCGATCTCCTTGCCCTTACAAACTTCTTGATTCAACTCCACAATCTTGTTGGAGGCTCCCAAGCGACACCTAACCAATCTAGGAGACACCGCCCTCCAAAAGGTAATAAATGGTGTGTTGATGATGAACTCCTTGCTCTTGTGCTTCAAATGATAGTCTCCCAAACACTCAACTCTCTCACACATATTTGGATATGGTGGAAAGAAGATTTGAGTGGAAAGCAACTTGGGGAAGGCTAGAGATCAAGATTCTTGTGGTGGGATTGGAATGTCTTGATCTCAAGACATGAGTAGACGGTTCTCTCTCAGAAAATGAGTAGTGAAAGTGTAGACACGTTCTGATGGCTCTCTCTCTCAAATGGAGAAGGGGGTGGAGGGGTATATATAGCGTCCACACAAAATCCAACCGTTACACACATTTGACCCAACTCGGTCAGACCGAATAGAAGAACTCGGTGAGACTGATTCAGTTCAAAATGTGAACGTTAGGAATCTCGGTGGGACCGACTGGAACAACTCGGTGTGACCGATGTGCTAGGGCTAGGGAAAAACCTCATCTCGGTGAAGCCGATTGCTTGAACTCGGTGAAACCGATTTCAGCAAAGAGCAAATAGAGAGTTGGTCAAGCAAACTCGGTGGGACCGATTGCTCGGTGAGACCGAAATGTTACGAAGGGAAACAGAGAGTTTGCAGGGCCATCTCGGTGAGACCGAGATCCATATCGGTGTAAACGAATTGCTAGGGTTTCTGGAAGTGGCTATGTCAAATGAACTCGGTGGCGCCGGATGGATCATTTCGGTGGGGCCGAGTTTGACTTTGAGTTTTGGACATATTTGAAAGAGAAAGTGGTTGAGGGTTTTGAGCTATATCACTAAGAACTTTGAGCAAGTAGACCATTAAGCAACACCTCATCCCCTTTTTAACAGTATTGGCTTTCCTATGGACTCAATGTGCTCTTGGATCACTAAAATAGAAATGAAGAGTCTTGAGCTTTTATCAATCTTTGTCCTTAGCATTTTGAGGGGTCCACATCTCCAGTCCATGCCATGCCAATCATTGAACTTTCTGAAATATTTAACTTGAATGGATATTAGTTCAATGAGCTATATGTTGTTATGAATTACTAAAACCACCCGGGGATTAAGTGCACTTTCACATTCACTATAAAAAATATAGGAGAATGTCGTTGCTCACTTTGACGCCTTGATGAATCTGGAGTTCACAACACTTTCAAGCCCATAACTAAGCATTTCTAACTATTTTTATAATAAGAAGCAATAAGCAAAGTCATGGAAATAAATTAGGGAAACAACTAATGGAGTTGAGTAGGGGAATGCAGATAAAGGAGAGGAATGTGACCTAATGCACGCGATCTCACAACGTATGCACCCGATGAGCTAGATATGTACTTGTGCACTGCACACACAAACGCTCGCATGACACATGCAGTGTGAGCGCCTTGTGTCCATGCCTCACGCATGTTTGTTCCTACCGAACTCTCACACTATGTGTGGATCTAATTTGTGGGTGTGCATGCGTGCAGGTATAGCGAAACGCTGAGGACAAGACCGTCTTGATCACAACCTATGAAGGAAATCACAACCACCAACAGCCACCGCCGGCGATCACCATGGCCAAACCACATCCGTTCTAGTGGCCATGCTCCTACTTGGCCTGCCGGCAGCTGTTACGGTGGAGCCCTCCTAGGCCACATTGTCACACTCATCAACATTGACGATAAAATGGTTTGAATTTACAACATATATAGAGGTGTGGACATGAACGGTAAATTCCCATGGAGCAAGATATTTATCTGTTATTAACAGAAAAAATGATTTTTTTTTAGTATTGGAAAGATTGTTGCGAGTCTTTATAGTCATGTACTTCCAATTGTTTTCAGAAAACAAACAGGTTTTCATTGCAACAATTTAAAATATGAGCACATATAAAATTGTATGAAATAATTGATAGAACGATAGCACCAAATTCAGTTCTAAAAACCATAGTGCATTGGTGCAGCAACATAAAACTTATGGATGGCCTGAAATACTCCTAGCCAAGATATTTATGAGCAAGCCCGAAAAGGACGTGGTTTTACTAATTAAATATTGGACCAATAGTGTATTTAAGTCTGTTTTAACAAGTTATGAAGCATGTCCCCTAGCATGGAACAATTTCTCACATAAGAAGAAGCATATCAAAATTATAAGATAAGATAGCCAGGGCAATGAAGGTGACCATTCAAGTAGACAACTTTTAGCACAGGTTTCGAGAAATCTAGAGACATGGCTTGTAAGGTCTTATCACAACAAGGAAACATGATCAGGAGGGCACCGATCTTAATCATTGGATGAACTGGGCATTTATTTTGCAGCGCCACATCCCGGGCAACCCATACAAAGGTCATGTTAATCCTTACGCAAATTAAGGTGGAAATGCAAACATAGGGGATTAAGGAACAAAATCGAGCCTCGGAAGGGCGTCAAGCAGTAGTGGAGGAGCGGAGATTCAATACCTTTGGATCTTGCCTGGTGGTGAGGGAAAGGGCACATAGCGGGCATGAAAATCAACAGCATGTTGCCCCATTTGAACCATCCCATGTACTTTTTAAAGCACTGGAAGATGGCAGCCCGTGAGAATTGATGGCTTTGTGACCAACCTTCATTGAACAAACCTTCCCCAATTCTTCAATTCTCAAACCTTCGCTGACAAATAAATATACCAGGAACAACCTTCCCCAATTCTCCAAACAAATTTTGTGCAAGTGCTTTGCCAAATTATTATTTGGGGAAGGAGAAAGCGCAAGGGCCAAAGCTTATATACGCACGTGGACATGCGGCGAGATAAATGGTACACCTTAACAACCAATAATAGATTTGAGAAATGGAAGATTTACTACTCGCATCAACAACCGGCGGATCAGCTTTGCATCCCGTTTCCGCACCAGCCCGGGAGACACGCATGGCCGCTCGGCTGCTTCACATCCCCTTCCCGCTCAACAGCTCGCCAGCATCGGCTGGATCCCCTCCTTTCTCCCTGGCACACGGATCGCTCGCGTCGACTCGATCAAGCGATTCGCATGTCTCATGCATCACTCGCGCCAGCTGGATCTTGCGTCGGCCGACCTCTACCTCTCTCTCTCTCTCTCTCGCCTTTTTCATTCTCTCTTGTTTTTGTAGAGAGCTCGGTTAGCGATCCAGTGTACTCTGACGTAGTTAGCTAAATGGGTCGGGGAGAAGGCCCAGTAAACCACATATTTCAGACTTAGCTCCTAGAGTAGCAGCCCCTTAGGACAACTGGGCCAGGAAAAAACACAGGCCATGAAGGCACATCTAACAGCCAAAAATGACGGAAAATCCTATTCGCCGCTTGCTGCGGGGAACTGTCGAACGATCACACAGAGCAGCGCAGCGAGCGACACACATGGGCCAGCCCACTTATACGTGCGTCCAACCGGCTTTGCGAACATTTAGAAGGTTCCCTGAACCAGGTTTTTCCTGTATTATTTTTTTCTGGTTCATTTTCGGCTTTCTATTGTTTTTTATTTCTCTTTTTCCCGCTTCTGTTTTTTTTTCTTTTTTGTTTTTTTGTTTCATTTTATTTTTCAAGTTTTTTTTCGGAACATGTTCGCAGTTTTACAAAATGATTAGAATTTACTTTTTTATTCCTTTTTTCTTTTCTTATATATTTTTAAAAAATCGAAACTTTTAAATTTTGTTCGTGTTTCCAAAAAATGTTCTCAAAATTCAAAAATTGTTCTCGTTACACAAAAAAGTTCAGAAGTTTCAAAATTCAGAAAATGTACCAGATTTCTATTTTTTTCAAATATTCAAAAAATCTTCACACTTCCAAATTTGTTCCAGATTTTCCAAAATTTGTTCTCCATTTTAAAATATGTTCTCAATATTCAAAATATGTTCTCAAGATGCAAAAAATGTTCGTGCTTTAAAAAATTATTCGTGCTTCCAAATTTGTTCAGGATTATTCAAAATTGTCCTCTATTTCAATATTTGTTCTCAAGATTCAAAAAATGTTCGTGCTTCCAAATTTGTTCTCAAGATTCAAAAATCGTTCGTGCTTTAAAAAATTGTTCACTAATTCCAAAAATGTTCATGTTTTTGAAAAATGTTTGGGTAATTCAAAATATGTTTGTTTTCATAAAATTTGTTCACATATTCAAAAATGTTCATGTTTGAATTTTTTTCATAAATCCAAGAAATTGTTCTCAGTTTTTGGAAATTTAGTTCTCAAATTAGAAAAAGTGTTCAACGTTCGAAAAATGTTCAGGAATTTCATAAAAAGCTCACAGTTTACAAATTTGGTCATTAATTTAAAAAAATAAAGAATTTTAAAATATGTTTGCGGTTTCAAATTTTTGTTTGGAATTTCATGAAATATGTCATTTTTATTTTTTTTCTTTCATCAATTCAAAAAATGTTCAAGGTTTCAAATTTTTGTTCGGATTACAACAATTATTAAAAAATTTGTTCCGTGTTCCTTTTTTATTTTCTTTTCTTTCTAATTATATTTCAGTTTTCCTTTCCACAATTATTTCTATTGTTTACAATTTTTCTGGGATTTGAAATGTTCGTATTTCTTCAAATTTGTTCATTTTTCCAGATTGTGTTCCAGTTTTCAAATTTTTATCAGAAATTCCAAAAAAGATTAGTACTTCCAAATTTGTTCACTTCTTTTCGAAAGGTGTTCGAGAATACAAAATAGATTAAATTTTGTAAATGTTTGCATTTTTAAATTTGGTACACAAACTTGTTCATGCTCATGTTTGTTCGCAATATCAAAACATGTGCGCTTAATTACACATTTTTTTAAAATTGTTCTCGTCTTGTGAAAATTGTTCATTTTTTATAATAATGTGCGCATTTTTTCGAAAAAGTTCCTGTTTTCAAAAAAATTCACAAACACATTTTTTTATGTTTTCATATTTTCGCCGCAAATTAAAAAATGTTTGGGAGCATTTCATAAGATATTTGCGTTAAATATTCATAATTTCGGAAATTTAAGAGTTTTTCAATTTTTGTTCCTGTATTTTAAAAAATATTCGCGTTTTGAAAATGTTGTTTGTAGTTTCGAGAAAGCTTCTTGTTTTCTATTTGTTCCTATTTTTACATAAAAATGTTTGAGATTCCCAAACATAGTCTATGAGCAAATTTTGAAAATGTTTTTTTCATAAGTACATTTACTTTTGTGAAAAAGAAAACCACGTTCGAAATTTCAAAAAAAGTTTATTTTCGTAAGTATATTTACTTTTTTGCCGCGTAAACTTCATGTAAAATGAGCTGGCATTTTGGACAAAAAAGTCTGTGAACACAGTTGGTACGATGTTGGTTCACTCACTTGAAGTCGTGTGATCGATCCCACAGACGTACATTTTTGGAATAAAAAATGTGAACTGCTCTTTGTATTATACAGTTGCGTTCGTTTCATAGCCACTAAAGTTTGCTCGACGCATTGGTTATTTGATTGGTCGTGTTTGCGGCTGTTTGTGGAATCGACTCCCACCAGGGGCGTAGTTTTTTCTTTTATTTTTCACGGCTCGCTACCTTAAATGGGCCGGCCCAGGTCAGCTATGCCCTATGCGATTCATCTACTGTTTGCCGCAATTAGCGGCGTATAGGAGGGGCACTCCCTATTTAGCGCTACAGGTGTCCGTTACAGTCCATTTTTGCAAACGGGCGCCTGCAGCAAACACCCCCTCCCACGACTTGGCCGGACCGTTTAACTATTTCTTCTTTTCCTGTTAAAAGTCAAAAAAAGGTGCGATCGCAGAGATTCGAACTAGAGACCTTTTAATTCTGAGAAACGCGTAGTAACAACTAGGCCATCTCGATTGATTGCGAAGACTAACATCGTTTTCACCATTTATTCTCTACAGTTCGCGGAACTTTATTCTTATTCTTTTTCCTTTTTTTCTTTTTTCTGGGAACTGTTTTGTTCAGCTTTTTTTCTCTTTTTTTTTGCTAAATACCTGAACTTTTTATACAAATAGGTGATTTTTTTGAAAAATCAATGAACATTTCTTCAAGGTTGCTGAACGTTTTTTCGAAATCGATGAACATTTTACAAAACTGATGATTTTTTTCGAAATTGATGAATGTTTTTCCAAATCGATGAACATTTTTTCAAAATTGATGAACCAGTTTTCACATTCATGACTTTTTTTCAAAATAGGTGATTTTTTTTCAAAATTGATGTGTTTTTATTATTATTGATAAACTTTTTTCAAAATCGACGAAGTTTTTTTCAAAATCGACGAATTTTTTTCATAATAGTTGAACTTTTTTAAAAAATTGGTGAATTTTTTTCAAAATTGGTGTTTCTTTTTTTTGTTGATGAACTTTTTTCAAAATCAATGAACTTTATTTTCAAAATCGACAAACTTTTTTTAGAATCGATGAACTTTTTCTTTAAATCTGTGAACTTTTTTTAAAATTGATGTTTTTTGTTGATGAACTTTTTTCAAAATCGATGAACTTTTTTTCCAAAGTCGATGAACTTTTTTCAGAATCGATGAACTTTTTTTCAAATTTGATGAACCTTTTCCAAATTCGATGAAGTGTTTTGAGATTTTGATTTTTTTTAATGATGACATTTTTTCGAATTCGATGAACTCTTTTTACAATTCATGAAGTTTTTTATTTTTGTGATTTTTTTCAATTTGGTTCAAACCTTTTGGAAATTTGTTTATTTCTTGCAATTCATGTTTTTGCGAATGCTTTTTCAAATTTATGTTTTCTTTATTCAAATATAATTATAGTGAGTATATAATACTAGTCTGTGTTTAATTTTTGTACTTAATAAACGGTTAAATAAGTTCTGTTTCCAATAGTAATCAACAAATTCAGAATGTCCTAGTGGTTAACCCTGTAGGGCGATTACATTCACGTTCACAGTTCGAATCCCACTTCTTCCCATTTAAACATAAACTCTTTTCCCGAAATCACTAATTAAGGAGTACTCGTTGCAAAGAACACTCCACTTTCCCAGGTTGCGACAAGTGGCGCACATGCAGCGCGCCACTTGTCGCAATCTAGGAGTTTTCCCTTTTTCGTAGATCCGTTTATTCAAAACGTTTTATCTCCTAAACCGGGCATCCAAATCTTGAACCGTTTCACCATTGGGTTCCTCGTGTCGAGATCTTCAAAACTATACCCCATGTTGATAGGTTTTGACGAACTTTTTTTTCACGGAAAAAACCGGACGAAAAAAACCGGGCGAAAAAACCGAACCGGGAGCACGGTTTTTTCCCCTTACCGAAAGAGGCACGCCCGTGCCTCTCGCGAAATCACAACCGTGCCTCTCGTGGAAGGAAAACCGTGACTCTCGTGGAAGAAAAAAAACAGAAAACGCAATTTTTTCCGTTTACGAGAGGCACGGCCGTGACTCTTGATAAAGCACAACCGTGCCTCTCACGAAAGATAAACCGTGACTCTCGCGAAAGAAAGAAAAAACAAAAAACGCGTATTTTTTTCTTTACGAGAGGCACGGCCGTGACTCTCGCGAAAGCACAACCGTGCCTCACGCGGAAGCAAAACCGTGACTCTCGCGAAAGAAAAAAAACAGACAATGCGTTTTTTTAGTTTCCGAAAGGCACGGCCGTGACTCTCGCTAAACCACAACCGTGCCTCTTGCGGAAGAAAAACCGTGGCTTTCACGAAAGAAAAAAAAACGCGTTTTTTCGTGCAAATTTTTTTTCGATCGAAAAGCTAAGAAAGACCGGGGGAAACCAAAACGTCAAAAAAACCAAAAAAAAACGTTTAAAAAGCCGAAAATGCGTGCGGAAAAATAAAAAAATAAAATCCGAAGGGAGCGTGCAGAGCGTGATACGTGGCGAATGGCTAAGAGCGCGCCAAGTGGCGCTGATCGTTGCGTGGCTCCCGAAGGAGCGCTCGTTTAGTAGTTGCTCTCCTCTTTTCTTCTCGGTTTGCGTTTTCTTTTCTGCCAGTCTCCTGGGCCGGCCCATGTGGTGGGGCGTGTGGGCACCAGCATGAGGTTCCAAAAAGGCAGCTCCTAACCGGCGCTCTCAGCGCCGGTTCGACGTATGAGCACCCGAAGGCGATGTGAATGGGCCGGCCCAGAAAAATTCAATCGGTGGTACAGCTTAGGGTACCGCGAAAAATCTAAAAAATCACTCGACAATTGGTTCTCAGCGAGGATCAAGCTCGCGCTGACAACGGCGAACGAGTATGGCTAACCAACTAACCTACGAGGAGCTACTGATTGACTACAGGGGAAACATTTTAAGTACATCTGTAGCCGCGCAAATTGTTACACATGTAACCGTTTACTGTAGCGCATTAATTTTTAATTTTTTGAAAACATTTTTCGAAAAAGTTCGTGAATTACAGAAAATTTCTTTTGTTTTGAAAAAAGTAATCAATTTGGAAAACAATTCACGATTTTGTG
This sequence comes from Triticum aestivum, assembly GCF_018294505.1. Taxonomy (NCBI): domain Eukaryota; kingdom Viridiplantae; phylum Streptophyta; class Magnoliopsida; order Poales; family Poaceae; genus Triticum; species Triticum aestivum. Next base: position 427,956,827 of record NC_057799.1, on the reverse strand, counting down.
AAAAATGTCTATTGACTATGAAAAAGGTTCATCAGTTTGAAAAATAGTTACACAATCTTGAGAAAAAAGTTCACAGATTTCAAAAAAGTTCACAAAATTGAAAAAAGGTTCATCGATTTTGAAAAAAGTTCATCAATTTTTTTAAAAGTTCATCAATTTTTTTAAAAGTTCACGATCATGAAAAAACGAATTTGGAAAAAAATCATCAATTTTGAAAAAAGTTCATCAAATTTGAAAAAAAGTCCATCGAATTAAAAAAATCATTGATTTAAAAATTCACGAATTTGATAAAAGTTTCATAAAACTGACAAAACGTTCAGCTACTTTGAAGAAAAACTCGCTAGTTTGAAAAAAGAAAGAAAAGTAAAAAGAAAGAGAAACTGAAAAAAAATGGGAAGGAACAATGGAGGGAAAATTGTGTAACAGATCAAATAGTGTGAAGCTGGCTAGTTGGTTATTGCATTTACAGTTAACCGCTATGGCGCGGGTTCGATCCCATCTCATATCGCCTTTTTTGCAGCAGTATTTTTCTGGAAAAAAAAGGAAAATGGGCCGTGTACGGTTAACCCTATAACAGGCGCTTAGAGCGCCGTTTAGGATTTGCCTCCCCGCCTCTTCTTCATTGAGCGCTTTGGTCGACCGAAGATTTTTTTTATGACCGCAGCGACATTCTCCACTCGGTGACATAAATGGGCTGCACACCAGGCCCAGTTTACCAGAGGCCTTTGTTTTGGCCTCTGGAGCAGCAACCATAGGACAGCTGGGCCAGTTTACACAGATTGCAGGACATATCCCTTTGCACACAAAATTTGACGGCCAAAAACGACCAGATCACGAAAACGGATGACCAAAAACACTAATCGCTGAGAGAGCTCTGTGTAGGCTCAGTTTTACTGTCCTTAATGAGGTCTCATATAAGTCTCCCCGCGCTAATAATGCCCTCACATGTATATAATGCTGGCCACTTTGCACTGATGTTATTTTTCATGAAAATGTTCAAATTTATTATAAAGATTCATTGAAAGTATAAACCACCTCAAATATAATTAAAATTACATTAAGGTCCATGAACCACCGAACGACCATTGTCGTCGTTAGAACGAGCCACCGACATGTCGTTGTCTCCGCTGCCATACCGGAGTCGGCTTGATCTTGTCGATAAGAGTCGTGAAGTCTTCATGCCCGTGCCCCAAAGGACCAGCACCCTGGAGCCGCAGTCGTCGCAGTTAAATCCTTGAATCGATCTGAAGAACCTAACATCAAATCCGACGTTATTATGGGACCTCTAACGTCTTTTTGAGCACACTACAAGACTCTCTCTCTCTCTCTCAACTTGGCTCTCACCCAAAACAAAGTACACGACCAAACAATATAAGCAGGTGAGGTAACCCTCTTACAAAGAAGACCCCAACATAAATGGATCACGCAGAACACATACGACTACACTATTGAATGAGAGCACCGAAAGATCTAAGTACAAAACCACACTACGCCCTAGGGCACCTAAGCTCCATGTCAACGCCCTTAAGATGGAGAACGGTGCAAAGTTTCGCCACTGCATAGGCACGATGGACAAGGGTCTTCATGAAACTCAGACGCGAAGAGGAGATCCACACCAACGTCTTTAAGAAGAGAGCAATTCCCGCGAGCGGCAGTGCCAAAGCGTGGAGCTTTTGCTCGGCAACTCACCCATGCCACCACAAGGTCTCTAGGCAAGCATGATGGGTATAGATCCATAGATCCAGATCTGGGCATCGTCATTGCCAATGACAGAGGACGCTCCCGAGCCACCAGCCGTTACACCTCTCGCCGCTCACACGACCAAGAGTGTTGGTACCGTAAGTCACAGAACCAACTGCGCACGGGCCACAGTGGCCCCTCCTGCCCGAAGATAAACATTCAAGGAGGCGTTCCAACAAGAAGCTCTGTGGTGGTATGCAGATATTTGTCAAGACTTTTGACATCATCATACAAGTTAGATCCAAGACTCTTCAACAAGCCCGAGGTAAAGAACTCCCAGGAACGAACACATCCGGCAGCGACTGTTCCAACTGACTCGTGAAGGACTTAGTTGCGGAGGTCAAGTCACAAACCTTTTGTCACACGTCAGTTCTTCACTCGCAGACCTTTTGTGACACGTTGCGAGCAGGTAGGATGGTTGGTAGAATAACAACGGTGCGGAGGTCAAGTCACCCGCCCACCTACCATGGGACGAACACCTACACCTACGCGTGTCGCAATGGAACCAAGTTACCACCTTGAGCGATGATGAAATGACGGGCGTGCATTCCCGGAATCCAGGAGGCGATGACACTTCATCATGCATTTAATGCACATACCTACCTTGTCAGCTTGGGTATTATTTTGTCTAGCGTAGCCAATGTGGTATCTTTGTGCTATAAAAGAAGGACTGGTCTACTGTAAAAAGGATTAGACACTAAGAAGAACATAGATAGGAGCAACAGTACACTTTTCATTCCCGGAAGAATTTGTAGCTCACTGCCCACCAGATCAACAACACATAAAGCAAGAGTAGGGTGTTACGCAACCATGCGCCCTGAACCTGGGTAGACCGTTATGTCCTTTCGTACATTTCCTGTTGACAACGAATACTCGTTTTGCGCCCCGTCTACGAATCGGCAAGAGACATTCCTATTCCTCGGTGTCTCGCTTGTGTTCTGCACATGCGCGACGACAAAGAGGGAAAGACACCACTGCCATGGTGTCCGCCAGAGAGCCAACCATGCGGGTCGCTACCATGTCCTAGCCACCACCAACCACCCACATCACAGTGCACCAATCACAATAGGAAGAGTAAAAGATGGCTCCTTCCACTCCTCGCCCGACATCAGCCACATAATCCAGGTCGACACGTCAGACATGCATGTGTCCCCATCCAGTCACGGTGGACCAGGGGAACACAACCCCGTGACTACCGACAGCTGTCACCGAGCAAGCTGGCACGACGCCATGCGAGTGGCCCTCAACGCGGATCTAACCAACAGTGTAGCGGTGCCCCAACCATCACCATCGCCCATGAGCATCACACGGATCGAGCCTAACCTCAACAACTCGCAACGATAACTCTGACCCATCTGAGGCCCATATCTCGTCCACCCAAGATCGAAACCACCGACGTCGCACGTGCAGCCGGCCCGGCACCACGGCAAGCATCCGCTTCGCCCCGTGCACCGTTGGATCAAACCCAAGAGAAGGGAGGTCACCACCACCACTTTGCGCCGCCTGCCGAGCACAGAAGCTAGAACTGCACCGTTGTTCCACCATCGACACTCACTACCACCCACTCCCGAGAGCAGCACGACAGGGCCAGCCACCGGCAGAGACGCTGCACCACGAGGGCCGCAGCGCTCCACCACGCCAGGCCCGCGCCAGATCAAGGCAACCACCACACATCCACTACAACAACCCGCCGCCACCACCTCAAGCAGCCACACCTCCCGCATACCGGCACCACCGCCACCGGCACAAGATGTTGCGCCCCTACACTCCTCATCAGCGCCATCACCGACTGAACGCAAAGGAGAGGACGCCCCGCTGCCGCCGATGCCGGCCGGGCTTTACCCGCCAGAGCGTTCCGGCGGTAGCGAGGGGAAAGAAGGGGGGAGTAGGGGCCAAGCCCGGCGGCTGCTAGGTTTTGCCCCCCATTGCTCGTGGGAGCAACGCAGAAGTGAGGGGATTTTTCGGGGACTCTCGCACACGATAATTAGTAGTAGAGTTAAATAATGCCACTTCGGATCATTGTCCCTTATTCCTATCTCTGGAGAAAAAATTTCAACCTAGGAAGAGGTTTAGGTTCGAATTGTTTTGGACCAAGCTTGATGGTTTCTTGGAGGCTGTGGAGGAGGGCTGGACTTGCGATATGGAGATCACGGACCCATTTCACAGATTGGACATCTTGTTGAGGAACATGGCTAGACACCTCACGGCTTGGGGCCAGCGAAAAGTGGGCAATATTAAACTGCAAATTGCAGTGGCCAAGCTTGTTATTCTTAGGTTTGACTATGCTCAAGAGACTAGATTGTTGTCAGTGGAGGAAAGGTGGCTACGGTGCACTCTCAAGAAGTTGATTCTCGGCTTGGCTTGTCTGGAAAGAACTATTGCATGCCAATGATCTCGCATTAGGTGGCTGCAAGCAGGTGATGCGAACATGCAACTATTCCATCTTGTTGCCAATGGGAGAAAGGCTAAGAACTTCATCTCGGTGATCACAGTTAATGGTCAGATCATTGTCGATCGGCGTGGGAAAGAGGCTTTCTTCAATGCCTATAAGGATCTGCTCAGGAAGAACATGGCTCGAGGCCATACTTTGGATTTGGAGTTTTTGGGCATTGAGGTCGTTGACCTTTCGGAGTTGGACATTCTGTTCCAGGAGGAGGAGATTTGGAAAGTGGTGAAGGAGATGCCCGCAGATAGAGCACCAGGGCTGGATGGGTTCATCAGGATTTTCTTCCAAAAAGCTTGGAGTATTGTGAAAGGGGATGTAATTGCTGCCCTCAATAAGTTGTTTCTTGGCAATGGACGTTGGTTTGGGAGATTGAACCAGGCTCTTATGTAGCGATCCGACCTCAGACGGTCAAATCTTTGTGTATAAGTGTCATCCCTGGATCGGTAATGCTGACACACACAGTACTTGAAGGATTTATAACAGAGTTCAATCACACACTTATTACATTGAATGTCTCAAAAGAGAACTTATTACAATAATATGGCTGAAGGCCATCTAAATAAGATAACAGCGGAAGCTTCGAAGGTAAATGAGTCCATCAACTCCAACGGCATAGCTGAGTGCATGACAACGACCTAGCGCACCTTACTCTTCGTCTAAAAACTCTGCAACATAATACGTTGCAGCCTGTGTAGGTCAGCACATGGAATATGCTGGCAAAATAACACTATAGAGCAATGAACATGAAATAGCTATAACTATATGCATATTTGGCTGGTGGAGGCTCTATGTTTAACATTTGCAGAAAGTTAGTTTTTCCCTACAACAAAGGAATATATTTTATTTTACTACAAAGTTGGTTGATAAACATTGAGAATGGTAACCCCATCTCAATCCCAAAATAATAATTCATAACCCAACAAATTAATTAGATTAAAGTGATGAGATCAACATAATAATTCAAGCACCAGATACTCAAGATGTCCATAATCGGGGACACGGCTAACCACGATTAGTTTGTACAATCTGCAGAGGTTTGCGCACTTTTCCCCACAAGACTCGATCTCCTCCGTTTGATTTCTCGCACTGCATGATGTTTGAGAAACGGATGACCGAGACACAGTCTTTCCGAAGAGGTCCCCTTAACGGATAGATAGGTCGGTACACCTACAATCCCCTACATCTGCTAGCCCATCATGGAAAGGTTTCCCACAACTTACTCAACTATGCCAGAGCCCATAATGGCTTGTGGTTGCACACGGAAGTTTCTAGCATGAATAATCTTATGATCCCTTTGAGCCTGGGTGGCAAACCATAGGAAAAATCACACGGATACCCTGGGATCTCCTTTGGACAGCACTGGATTACCCCAGGTGCCCACAAACCAATCCACCCAGATGTGTGTTAAAGTAGCCACCTTAAATAAACCCTTAGTTCATAACAATACTCACAACTGTCATGAATCACTCAAACCAAACCACGTCTATGAGCATAGCATAGCAAGGTATAATAAGCGTAACGTAGTAACTCCCGGGGTTTGAATGAAAGGGCAATAGGTACTACCTCAACAACTACTTCCCAATACCCACATGTTAACAGATCCTACTCATGCAGTGTTTGAGGATTGAATCTAATGCATAAAAACTGGATAATAAGGGATTTGATCAAAGTGTTACTTGCCTTGCTGACGATCTGAAAACCCTAGTGACTCGTAGTAGCACGCTTCGCACTCCAGAAACTCTATCGTAAACAAACAATAACATACATAAGCACTCAAGCAATAGATGCAAGGGTAAAACTCAAGAGAAAAGATCCAAACTGAAAGTACAAGAGAAGAGCTTCGATTTGCAAAAAGAATCAATCGAATTGGAGCTACGAAACTCAAACTACGATCAAAAGAAGTTCAAATTCAAATCTTCTTGCAACCAAATTTTAAATTGTCAAAATCATTTTCAAGTTGGTTAACTAGAAAGAGGGGAACAGGACAAAGATTTTGGTGTTGGTTTCACTGGATTTGGATAAACAAGCAAAAAGTTGTGAGGGTTTAAAGATCAGGGGCTAATCGGTGATAAAAATAATCGCGGATAGGTCCCTAGCCGAAAAATAAAATAAAAAGAAAAACCTATCGAACGAACGTTCGCTATGAAACCCTAACGAACGAAAATGTTCGCTACCGCGGATTAACGGACGAACGTCCTCAAATTAAACCGATCGGAAAACCAAAAGAAAAACCCTAAAAAAAACTAAACCGGAGAAAAAAAACCGAAAAAGCGATCTAGGTTTTATACCTAGAAATCGGCGGGGTCGGCGGCGGATTCCGGCGGACGGCGGAGTGCGGCGGCTTGCGGGCGGCGGCGCAGCAGCAGCAACAGTGGCGGCGGTGGCTAGCGGCGCGGATCGGGACGAGGTGGGGAGGAGGAGGAGGCGGGGCGGGCGGTTATAAAGGCCGGGGGGCGCGGCGGCTTGGAGGAGGGGGCGTCGGGTCGGACCGGGAGTCGTGCCCTGGCCGGACTCGGGCGGCGGCTGCGGCTCGGTCTCTCTGCGCGGGAGTGGGCCGGCCTGCTCGGCTGGGCCTTCGGCCCAGTCGGGCGGGAAGTTTTTTTTAAATAAAATTCTGCCCGAAGAAAATCCTAATAAAATAAAAAAAATTGTAAAAATACAGGAAACAATTTTCACCGTCTAAACCTAATATTTAGAACAAAGTGAACATTTTTATGGTCTAAAAATGCAATTTTCAAAAATGCATATTTTTCTAATTCAAATAAAATAGCAAATAAAATATAAATTTGATTTTAAAATTTCTTCTCCAATATTCCTCTCTTTTGAAGAAGTCATATTATCTTCTCTCTTTTATTTTTAATATTGGAAATAAATGGAGAGAAAAATATAAAAACCAAATTGATCCTCTTTTCAAATTTGAGAAAAATCCAAATATGAAAATATGTGAAACCTCCAACTCTCTCCTTGGGTCCTTGAGCTGCTTAAGATTTCTAGGATCACAACCAAAATGCAAATAAAATATGTATGCATATGATGACCTATGTATAACATCCAAATTGAAAATTGGGATGTTACAAACCTACCCCCCCCCTTTAGATGAAGCCCTCGAGATTCAGGTTGGCTGGAAAATAGGTGCGGGTGGTCTTTCCGTATGTCTTCTTCTCGCTCCCAGGTGGCTTCATCCTCGGTATGGTGGCTCCACTGCACTTTGCAAAACTTGATAACCTTGCTGCGTGTAACTCGGCTGGCAAACTCGAGAATCTTGACAGGTTTCTTCTCGTAGGTTAGGTCATTATCCAATTGAATGGCTTCCAGGGGCACTGTATCTCTTAGAAGAATATCGGCCATCTCTGCATGGCACTTCTTCAACTGGGAAACGTGAAACACATCGTGAACTCCTGACAGTCCTTCGGGTAACTCCAACTTGTAGGCCACCTCTCCCATACGTTCCAGAACTCGGTATGGTCCTACAAATCTCGGGGCTAACTTTCCCTTAACTCCTCGCAGAGGTGACACACGAAGATATGCTCTGTCTCCGACTTCATAGACTACCTCCTTGCGTTTTAATCGGCATAACTCTTCTGCCTGGACTGAGCTACCTTCAGTCTATCTCGAATCAACTTAATCTTCTTGATAACCCACAAGTATTGGGGATCGCAACAGTTTTCGAGGTAGAGTATTCAACCCAAATCTATTGATTCGACACAAGGGGAGCCAAAGAATATTCTCAAATATTAGCATTTGAGTTGTCAATTCAACCACACCTGGATAACTTAATATCTGCAGCAAAGTATTTAGTAGCAAAGTAGTATGGAAGTAACGGTAGCAAAAGTAACAGTAGCAGTTTTGTAGTAATTGTAATAGTGGCAACGAAAAAGTAACTAAGCAAAGATCAATATGTGAAAAGCTCGTAGGCATTGGATCAGTGATGGATAATTATGTCGGATGCGATTCCTCATGCAATAGTTATAACATAGGGCGACACAGAACTAGCTCCAGTTCATCAATGTAATGTAGGCATGTATTCCGAATATAGTCATACGTGCTGATGGAAAAGAACTTGCATGACATCTTTTGTCCTACCCTCCCATGGCAGCGGGGTCCTATTGGAAACTAAGGGATATTAAGGCCTCCTTTTAATAGAGTACCGGACCAAAGCATTAACACTTAGTGAATACACGAACTCCTCAAACTACGGTCATCACCGGTAAGTATCCCGATTATTGTCACTTCGGGGTTAACGGATCATAACAAATAATAGGTGACTATAGACTTGCAAGATAGGATCAAGAACTCACATATATTCATGGATACATAATAGGTTCAGATCTGAAATCATGGCACTCGGGCCCTAGTGACAAGCATTAAGCATAGCAAAGTCATAGAAACATCAATCTCAGAACATAGTGGATACTAGGGATCAAACCCTAACAAAACTAACTCGATTACATGGTAAATCTCATCCAACCCATCACCGTCCAGCAAGCCTACGATGGAATTACTCACGCACGGCAGTGAGCATCATGAAATTGGTGATGGAGGAAGGTTGATGATGACGACGGCGACGGATTCCCCTCTCCGGAGCCCTGAACGGACTCCAGATCAGCCCTCCCGAGAGAGATTAGGGCTTGGCGGCGGCTCCGTATCGTAAAACGCGATGAATCCTTCTCTCTGATTTTTTCTCCCCGAACGTGAATATATAGAGTTGGAGTTGAGGTCGGTGGAGCACCAGGGGGCCACGAGGCAGGGGGCGCGCCCAGGGGGTAGGCGCGCCCCCACCCTCGTGGACAGGGTGTGGGCCCCCTGGCCTTGATTCTTTCGCTAGTATTTTTTATTAATTCCAAAAATATTCTCCGTGAAGTTTCAGGTCATTCCAAGAACTTTTATTTCTGCATAAAAATAACACCATGGCAATTCTGCTGAAAACAACGTCAGTCCGGGTTAGTTCCATTCAAATCATGCAAGTTAGAGTCCAAAACAAGGGCAAAAATGTTTGGAAAAGTAGATACGATGGAGACGTATCAACTCCCCCAAGCTTAAACCTTTGCTTGTCCTCAAGCAATTCAGTTGATAAACTGAAAGTGATAAAGAAAAACTTTTACAAACTCTGTTTGCTCTTGTTGTTGTAAATATGTAAAGCCAGCATTCAAGTTTTCAACAAAGATTATGAACTAACCATATTCACAATAACACTTAGGTCTCATATTTACTCATATCAATGTAATAATCAACTAGCGAGCAATAATAATAAAACTCGGATGACAAAACTTTCTCAAAAAAATCATAATATGATATAACAAGATGGTATCTTGCTAGCCCTTTCTGAGACTGCAAAACATAAATGCAGAGCACCTCTGAAGATCAAGGACTGACTAAACATTGTAATTCATGGTAAAAGAGATCCAGTCATACTCAATATAAATTAATAGTAATGGATGCAAATGACAGCGGTGCTCTCCAACTGGTGCTTTTTAATAAGAGGATGATGACTCAACATAAAAGTAAATAGATAGGCCCTTCGCAGAGGGAAGCAGGGATTTGTAGAGGTGCCAGAGCTCGATTTTGAAATAGAGGTAACTAATATTTTGAGTGGCATACTTTCATTGTCAACATAACAACCGAGAGATCTCGATATCTTCCATGCTACACACATTATAGGCGGTTCCCAAACAGAATGGTAAAGTTTATACTTCCCCACCACCAATAAGCATCAATCCATGGCTGGCCCGAAACAACGGGTGCCTCCAACTAACAACAGTCCTGGGGAGTTTTGTTTGCAATTATTTTGATTTGAGCATGGGACTGGGCATCCCGGTGACCAGCCATTTTCTCGTGAATGAGGAGCGGAGTCCACTCCTCTTGAGAATAACCCGCCTAGCATGGAAGATACAGACAACCCTAGTTGATACATGAGCTATTCGAGCATACAAAACAGAATTTTATTTGAAGGTTTAGATTTTGGCACATACAAATTTACTTGGAACGGCAGGTAGATACCGCATATAGGAAGGTATAGTGGACTCATATGGAATAACTTTGGGGTATATGGAAGTGGATGCACAAGCAGTATTCCCGCTTAGTACAAGTGAAGGCTAGAAAAAGACTGGGAAGCGACCAACTAGAGAGCGACAACAGTCATGAACATGCATTAAAATTAATAAACATTGAGTGCAAGCATGAGTAGGATATAATCCACCATGAACATAAATATCGTGGAGGCTATGTTGATTTTGTTTCAACTACATGCGTGAACATGTGCCAAGTCAAGCCACTTGAATCATTCAAAGGAGGATACCACCCTATCATACCACATCACAACCATTTTAATAGCATGTTGGCACGCAAGGTAAACCATTATAAACTCCTAGCAAATTAAGCATGGCATAAGCAACTATAATCTCTAATTGTCATTGCAAACATGTTTCATTCATAATAGGCTGAATCAGGAACGATGAACTAATCATATTTACAAAAACAAGAGAGGTCGAGTTCATACCAGCTTCTCTCATCTCAATCAGTCCATCATATATCGTCATTATTGCCTTTCACTTGCACGACCGAACGGTGTGAATAATAATAATAGTGCACGTGCATTGGACTAAGCTGGAATCTGCAAGCATCTGATACAAAAAGGAGAAGACAAGGTAACATGGGCTCTTTGTTAAATCCACAATAATGCATATAAGAGCCACTTCAACATTTTAATCATGGTCTTCTCCTCTCGACCCCCAAAGAAAAAGAAAAGAAATGAAACTATTTACACGGGAAAGCTCCCAACAAGCAAAATAAGAACGAGAAATCTTTTTGGGTTTTCTTTTTAATTATTACTACTACAAGCATGGAAAGTAAACTAGCTAGAAGCTACAACTATTTTTATTTATTTTTCTTAAGGTTATTCAAACACACAAGAAGAAAGCGAGAAAAATAAAATAAACTAGCATGGATATTACAATGAAAAAGTATGAGAACCAACAACTAGCATGAGTGTGTGAACATGAATGTAATGTCGGTGAGAAATACGTACTCCCCCAAGCTTAGGCTTTTGGCCTAAGTTGGTCTATGCCCATGGATCAAAGTTGTAGCTGGGGTCATACTGAGATGCAACAGCTATTGCCTCATGAGCTGCCGCTTGGAGGCGAGCTGCCTCCGTCCTCCTCTTACACTCGTTCGCCTCCTCCCTGGTTATAATATATCTCCCTTTTGCCTGAAAGTCAAAGAAAGTAGGAGCAGGGAGAGCAACATGGACAGTGCGGCGCCTGTCCAACATTAGTCGGTACTGGAGAGGCTGTTCATTCCTCTCAATAAACTGATGGCGAACCATAGCATCATAATCTAGATAAGCGGGAGGCAATTCCATATCATTTTCATGTATGGGTATCTCAAGAAAATTAGCCACACGGGTTGCATAAATCCCACCAAACAAGTCTCCACTTAAACCATTATTATGCAACCTTCGTGCAACAATGGCCCCCAAGTTATATTCTTTATCTCCTAAAATAGCACTCTTGAGAACACTAAGATCTGGAACACACATGTGACATGCCCCATCCTTACCGTTTATGCATCTACCTATAAAGAGAGCAAAATAATGTATAGCAGGAAAATGAATGCTCCCTATGGTAGCTTGTGTTATTTCTCTAGATTCCCCCACAGTGATACTAGCAAGAAAATCTTTAAACTCAAATTTGTGAGGTTCACTAGCACTACCCCATTGCGGAAGTTTACAAGCAGTATTAAAATCTTCTAAGTCTATAGTATAAGATTTACCATAGAGATCAAATAGGACAGTGTGAGAATTGCGTGAAGATGTAAATTTGAACCTTCTCACAAAGGAATCAGTTAGGTGATAATACTGAGGGCACTTATCTAGCATGAAGCCCTCGAGTTCGGCATTATGCACATATGCGTCAAATTCCTCCTTAATTCCTGCTTGGACCATGAAATCTTCTGAAGGACATTCACAAGTCCACACTTGAGCTTCTCTTGGTAGTTCATGGTCCGGCTCACGTATTGCGGGCCTGGGTCCTTGCTTCCTTGAAGAACCACCTTGGTACATTTTCCTAAACATATTTTTTCCTCTAAAAAATTTCTGAAATTTTTAGTAACTCAAAATAAAAGTGAACCAAACTCAACAAAATTGATAGCAACTACTCCCACAAGTGCCTAGGGACTATATCATGCATTAGAACTACTTGGGACCATATATATTTGACATGCAAGCTCAAGAACAGGGTCACCTAAGCAGCAAAAATTTGCAATAAATAAAGCATTAACACAAAAACTAATTGGACCATTGAAGGAGTCACATACCGAAGAACAATCCCCCAAAGCAGTTTTGCGAGTAGAGCTTTGAGCAAGGAGATCAAAAATGGCAGCAAGATGAGCTAGAACTCGTGCTTGAGCTGGTTGGTGATTTTTTTGGGAGGAAGGAGTGTGTGGGTGCAGGAATAAGTGGAGGGGGGCCACCAGGGGCCCACGAGGCAGGGGGCGCGCCCTGGACCCTCGTGGCCAGGTGCTGGCTCCCCCTGATGTGTTCTCAGTGCCAAATATTCTTAAATATTCTAGAAAAATCATATTTCATTTTCAGGGCATTTGGAGAGCTTTTATTTTCGGGGTATTTTTTTATTGCACGGATAATTCAGAAAACAGACAGAAAATACTATTTTTGCTTTATTTAATCTAAATAACAGAAAGTGAAAGGAGGGTACAGAAGGTTGTGCTTTCTAACTTCTCCAGCTCATGCTTATCAAAAGGAATTCACTAACAAGGTTGATCAAGTCTTGTTAACAAACTCATTCCGAATCACATGAAACCGGAGAATTTTCGAATAGCACTAGGTTACCTCAACGGGGATATGCACATCCCCAATAATAAGAATATCATATTTCTTCTTGACATTAGGAAGAGGAAATTACAAACCTCCAATAGTAATCGTTGAAATTTTTCCAATAGAATTGATACTATGGACTTGAGGTTGTTTCCTCGGAAAGTGTACTGTATGCTCATTACCATTAACATGAAAAGTGGCATTGCCTTTGTTGCAATCAATAACAGCCCCTGCAGTATTTAAAAAGGGTCTACCAAGGATAATCGACATATTATCGTCCTCGGGAATATCAAGAATAACAAAGTCCGTTAAAATAGTAACGTTTGCAACCACAACAGGCACATCCTCACAAATACCGACAGGTATAGCGGTTGATTTATCGGCCATTTGCAAAGATATTTTAGTAGGTGTCAACTTATTCAAATCAAGTCTATGATACAAAGAGAGAGGCATAACACTAACACCGGCTCCAAGATCACATAAAGCAGTTCTAACATAGTTTCTTTTAATGGAGCATGGTATAGTTGGTACTCCTGGATCTCCAAGTTTCTTTGGTATTCCACCCTTAAAAGTATAATTAGCAAGCATGGTGGAAATTTCAGCTTCCGGTATCTTTCTTTTATTTGTAACAATTTCTTTCATATACTTAGCATAAGGGTTCATTTTAAGCATATCAGTCAAACGCATACGCAAAAAGATAGGTCTAATAATTTCAGCAAAGCGCTCAAAATCCTCATCATCCTTTTCCTTGGATGGTTTAGGAGGAAAAGGCACGGGTTTCTGGACCCATGGTTCTCTTTCTTTACTGTGCTTCCTAGCAACGAGGTCTCTCTTATCATAACGTTGATTCTTTGATTGTGGGTTATCAAGATCAACAGTAGGTTCAATCTCTACATCATTGTTATTGCTAGGTTGAGCATCAACATGAACATTATCATTAACATTATCACTAGGTTCATGTTCATTACCAGATTGTGTTTCAGCGTCAGAAAAAGAAATATCATTGGGATTCTCAGGTGTGTCTACAACAGGTTCACTAGAAGCATGCAAAGTCCTATCATTTTTCTTTTTCTTCCTCTTAGAAGGACTAGGTGCATCAACATTAGTTCTCTAAGAATCTTGCTCAATTCTCTTAGGGTGGCCTTCAGGATACAAAGGTTCCTGAGTCATTTTACCCCCTCTAGTCATAACTCTAACAGCATTATCATTCTTCTTATTATTTAATTCATTGAGCAAATCATTTTGAGCTTTAAGCACTTGAGAACAGAACACGGTGGGGTTATGTTTGAACGTAAGTAGTTCAGGATCACTTTTTGATCATTACTAGTTTGCGACCGTTTGCGTAGTCTCTCATCTTATTCTTGTACTCGTATGTTAGACGCCATATAATTCCTAGTGCTGCTGCAACCTCACCACTTATCCATTCCATACACATTAAGCTTTGCTAGTCTTGATACCCATGGTAATGGGATTGCTGATACCTCATGGCTCACAGATTAATACAACAACAGTTGCAGGTACAGGAAATGCGATGATCTGACGTGAGAGCGATGTTTGCTTGTTTTGGAGTTCTTGTTCTGCTTCTCCTTCGTTCAGGGGATAGCTTCCTGGTCGGCAGCCTGGGCTAGCAGGGTGGATGTCGTTTGAGTTTTTGTTTGTGTTTCATCCGTAGTCGGATGATGTTCTCATGTATGATGTTTGATGTATTCTTGTGGCATTTGTATGCCCTTTGTATGTATCCCCAACTATTATGTAATGGTACAATGTAATGATATCCACCTTGCAAAAGCGTTTCAATATGCGGCTCTATCCTTGGTGGGACCTTCGAGTTCCTCTCGGATAGGATCGCATATTGGGCGTGACACTGGACTATGGAGGAGGTGATCGCGTTTGGTGGCCACCAGGACCCGGTGTTGACTGGCAGGCGTGTCAGCAACCAGGTCCAGGACCAACCAGACGCCGATGACTTTCAGCTTGGGCATGCTATGAGTGCCACTAAGCTTAGGGACGTCGAGACTTCTAAAGGTATGTCAATTAATAAGAAGTGTTCTATTATGCACTTTTCTGAGCATGAGATTATTAGTAAAGCAACAGATTTAGGAGTGTCCCTTTGGTCAAAATGACAAGAAATCATTAAATCTGTCAATGATATACTAGACTTAGATGTGGAAAGAGCGTCTGAGTTGATTCATAATTTAGCGGTTGTCAAACCTATGTCAGACGCGGAGATCCATAATTTGGGTATTTCTGCGCTAGAGAGTTTCTATGATGGATTATTGCCTACTTCGGAGGCCGAATGGGAGGCAGGGGATTTGGAGTCTGAGGGACTTACAAACCCACCTAATCTAGTGTCGGATGACCGAGAGGGTGCTAGCCATGTGGATGAGGGGTTAGTAGTGGATAAACCCAAACGCTCCTGGAAGAGGAAGATATATCCAACATCGGCTATGTGTAGAAGTGCGAGAGTCAAGCAAAAGAAAAAAATCCATGATGACTAATGAAAGGAATCTTTTGGAACAGCATAGGTCTGGCAGACTTGGCTAAGAAAAGGTTCCTGGCCGAAGCATCTATTGAGGATAAACTTGATTTCATCGCACTTCTTGAAATGGGTAAGGATAATTTCACCCCGCAGTTCCTCGGGTCTTTGACCAGAGGAACTGATTTTGACTGGCACTATTTGCCTCCTAGAGGAAGATCAGGGGGGATTCTGCTTGGGGTAAAGTGCGAATCACTTGAGGTGATAAATGTGGTACGAGGAGATTATGCGGTTAAGTTTCGAGTAAGATCCAAAGTGGATGGATTCCTATGGGCTCTTGTGGCGGTGTATGGCGCAGCCCAACCTGAATTCAAGTCTGATTTCCTAGCTGATTTGGTTAGAATTTGTGGAGATGAAAGGTTACCGATCTTAGTGGGAGGAGATTTTAATATTATTAGGAGGAAATAAGAGAAGAATAATGATCATTTTGATGGGAGGTGGTCCTTCATGTTCAATATGATCATTGAGAGTCTTAATCTCAGAGAAATTGAACTCACGGGGAGGCAGTTCACGTAGGCAAATTCTCTACCCACGCCTACTTATGAGAAGCTAGACAGAGTCCTTGGAAGTGTGGATTGGGAGCAGAAATACCCACTGGTATCGGTGCACGCGATGCAGAGGGTAATCTCAGACCATACACCATTGTTGGTGGACTCAGGTGAAGCCACACATATTGGTAATAAGAATATCTTTTCTTTCAAGCTTAGTTGGTTCAAAAAAGAGGATTTCTTAGAGATTGTTGCAAGAGAATGGGCTAAGCCTGTTGCGGGCAGGTCCAGTATGGAGCGATGGCAGAATAAGATTAGACATCTGAGACAATTTTTGAGGGGTTGGGCCGAAATGAGAGCGGGATTTATAAGCAACAAAAAGAACGACTTATTCAGCTGATTCATGCTCTAGACTTGAGAGCGGAAACGAATCTGCTAGATGAGAATGAACAGACCGTTAAATCAGAAGCAGAGTCGAAACTGCATGCTCTTCTTCGAGAGGAAGAAATGAAGTGAGCCTTACGAGCTAAGGTTCTCAAAGTTGTCCAAGGGGATGACAATACTCAGTTTTTTCATATGATTGCTAATGGCAAACATAGGAAAAAGAAGATCATCCAGCTTGACCAAGATGAAGGAATAGTAGTGGGACACGAGAATCTCAAAATGTATATCTCCAACTATTACAAGCAACTATTTGGGCCTCCGGTAGACAACGTGGTATCCCTAGATGAACTGGTGAAGGAGGATATACGTCAGCTCAGGACAGATGAAAATGAGATTTTGTCTGCTCCTTTTACTGAGAAAGAGGTTTTCGAAGCTATCTCTCAGATGAAGTCAAATAAAGAGCCGGGACCATATGGGTTTCCTGTAGAATTCTATAATAGATGTTGGCACATTGTGAAGGATGACCTAATGCCCATGTTTCAGGACTTCTTTAATGGCCAACTGCAACTCTTTCATCTTAACTTTGGCACCATAACGTTGCTACCAAACAAAGAGGAAGCGATTCGAATTGAGCAATTCAGGCCAATATGTCTTCTGAATGTAAGTTTCAAGATCTTTACGAAAGTGGCCACTAATAGATTAACATGGATTTCCCATTCGGTGTTGCAACCTAGTCAGACTGCTTTCATGCCCGGAAGACATATCCTGGAGGGGGTTGTTGTCTTGCACGAAACCTTACATGAAATCCACTCGAATAAATTAGATGGGGTTATCTTCAAGGTGGATTTCGAGAAGGCATATGATAAGGTCAAATGGCCATTCCTTCAGCAAGCCATGCGCATGAAGGGTTTCAATGGGGCATGGAGGGATCAGGTGGATTCCTTTGTCCAAAAAGGTAGTGTCGGGATTAAGGTGAATGATGACATTGGTCATTATTTCCAAACGCATAAAGGCCTACGACAAGGTGACCCGATGTCCCCTATTCTCTTCAACATTGTGGCAGACATGTTGACGGTACTCATAGGTCGGGCTAAGGAGAAAGGCCTGGTAGGTGGTCTTGTCCCACATTTGGTGGATGGGGGCATTTCCATTCTACAATATGCTGACGACACGACCATATTCATGGAGCATGACCTTGCAAAGGCGAGAAATATGAAACTAGTATTGTGCCTATTTGAACAACTGTCAGGTCTAAAGATTAATTTCCACAAGAGTAAATATTTTGCTTTGGTAGGGCAAAAGAGGAACAAGATAATTATAGACAATTGTTCGGTTGTGAACTGGGGTCACTGCCTTTCAATTATCTAGGTATTCCAATTCACCATCGGAAGTTAACTAACAAAGAGTGGAAATGTATCGAAGACCGATTGAAAAAAAAACTAAGCTGCTGGAAGGGCAAGCTTATGTCATATGGAGGGAGGTTAATGCTGATTAATTCAGTACTGACCAGTATGCCGATGTTCCTCCTATCTTTCTTTGAGATACCTAAAGGGGTAAGAAAGAGATTAGATTTTTATCGATCTCGTTTCTTCTAGCAGTCAGACGAGGTTAAGAAAAAATATCGCTTGGCAAGATAGGATATTATTTGTCGACCCAAAGACCAGGGGGGTCTCGGGATTGAGAACCTTGAGATTAAAAATAAATGCTTGTTCAGAAAATGGACGTATAGGTTATCTCAGGAATCGGAAGGCATGTGGGCACAAATTCTAAGGAATAAATACCTTCACTCTAAAACTCTGGCACAGGTTACCGTAAGACCTACAGATTCACAATTTTGGAAGGGGCTAATGAGAATAAAGGAGACTTTCTTCCATAGGGTGAAATTCGTTGTTGGGGATGGAACGACAACAAGGTTTTGGGAGGATACTTGGCTAGGCGAGACACCTCTAGCCCTACAGTACCCTATCCTGTATAACATTGTGCAACATAAGGAAGATTACATGGCTACAGTATTACAAACGGTACCTTTGAATATCCAGTTCCGGCGGGCTTTAGTAGGGGAATGATGGACTTCCTGGCTACATTTAGTGCGGCGGTTGATGGACGTTCAGCTCGTAGCGCAAGCAGGCGTTGTGCACTGGAAGTTGAGGGGGAATGGAGTGTTTACAGTTAAATCTATGTACCTTGACCTTATTAGTTCTGGCCCAATCCCAAGATCGATACACATTTGGAAAGTTAAGGTGCCTCTGCGCATCAAAAAAATTCATGTGGTTTGTGCATAAGCAGGTCATTCTTACCAAAGATAACTTCCTAAAGCGACGATGGGTCGGTAGTTCACGATGTTGCTTTTGTGTTCATGACGAAACAATACAACATTTATTCATTGATTGCCCTCTCGCAAAGTTACTTTGGCGATCTATCCATATAGCTTTTAATATAACACCTCCATCTAGCATAGATGCGTTGTTTGGGACATGGCTAAATGGAGTGCAACCGGACACTGCGTCAAATATTCGGATTGGAATATGCGCACTTCTTTGGGCTATATGGAACTGCAGGAACGATATGATTTTTAACAGAATATATATTCTAAACTTCTTGCAGGTCATCTTCAGAGCTACGGCAATGGATCCATATGTGGTTGCTACTCACTCCTATGACCTCCAGGGGGCATTTGGCTACTGGGTGCAACCTATGGGAAATGGTAGCACGGGCTATTTTCAACCGGTTTGGATGGCGGTCGCATAATAGGATAGGTCCTTGATGTCAACTGCATCTAGCTGGTTGTGGCTTTGCTTTTTTTATTATCTTTTTTATTTTTGTGCTCCAGATGTGAGATGTACTTCAGATATCAGACTTTGTTTTCGTCGAACCTTTTTAATAATATGGCTGCATGCATCTTTCGGATGCAGAGGCCGGGGGTAATCCTCCTTTTCAAAAAAAAATGGCATTGTGACCTCAGACCGCAACGAGGTGGAAAGCATTGCCAAGGTGACAAGGAATGGGATCCGAGTATGCATCCTGCATGCAGACGAAGGTGCTGGAGCTGTAGTAGCATGTTCAATCTTGCGGGCGGTAGGGGCGGCTCCGACACGTCGGAATCCATTAGCAGCGGCATCGGGGCTAGTGCCGGTGGTTGCGCCGTCTTACTGATGAGCTGCAGCAGATCAGCAGGCCTAGGATTGCGCGTGCCCAAAAAATGAAATTTCCGGAAGTTGTAAATTCCTTCTTTTTGCGAAAAGTGATTAATACATAATTAATTTGTGCTAAATATAGAACATTTAAAGTCTAGTACTCTAGTGAGGAATAGCTTAGAAGCAAACGGATTGGCTAATTACTTCTTACTAAGTATAGATCATTTGCTAGGACATATATGTTGAAATATGAGATGGGCCTAGAGCCCATATGACAATTTTAGATTTAATCTCTAAGGGCCCATGTAGGTGGCATGACAAGGTGGTGGGAAGTTTAGTCCTACCCCGGAAGTGGAAGGAGAGTTGGAGTGGTTTATAAGGGATTCTCTCCCTCATGCTATTGGAGCTTGAGAAGAAAAGAAGCCCTCGCGCACTCCTCCTCCTCCGCTCGCCTCGCCACGCCACGCCTCGTCACGACGCGCCGCGGGTTGTGGGTTGTGGGCCGAGCCGAGCTCACTCCTATGCGCTTCTTTTTGCCGGTCAGGAACGAAGAGTCTTTGACAGGTAGGGCCACGATCTGAGACGTCAGATCATGGGCTATCGACTTGGACGTCTCTCCACGCGCGGCCGCACATATATATGTGGGGCGCCGCCAACCCTAGCCGCAGCGAAAACAGAACGCATCTCCATCTCCGCCTCCACGCCCACGTTGTTCCTCTGCTGCTGCTGCCGCCGGCGACTCCGTCCCGTTCACCGCGTACACGGTTGACGGGAGAGCAGGCCTCCGAAACCCCGCCTCTCCGGATCCTGTACGGGAGAGGGGCGATTAGGTTTTTGGGTAGCGACTACGCGACTGCTCGCTTCTGTTCATCTACGTCCGCATCACCTTCGTCATCACCATGTCGACCGACGCCGACCGTGCGGCCGCTGAGAAGGCTGAGGCCGACAAGAAGGCCGCTGAGGATGCCACGGCTGCTGCCACCGCCACCGCCGCCACGTGGCCAATTTGAGGGTATACATTGTTTATCCCTCCCGTGTTTCTTTCTGTTGTAGCAGTACTAGCAATATGCGTAGATGTTTCTACTATGTGCGTAGTACATGCTCTGTTAGATCGTAATCAGTGTGTTATCAATTCTGTCCATGTCATGCTCATGATTTATTCATGGATTAATTTAATCGAAAAACTGCCTATTTACTCATCAATCCAAAAACCTAATATGTGTAGGAGTTTTTCGAATTCTGGTTTTGCTGCTGCACTGAAACCGTTCCCGTTTACGGGGACGTACTTTAAGCGTTGGTAGACTAAAACCACCTTATGGCTCACGGCCATGAATGTGTTCTGGGGCCCCGGTGTGACTCCCACAGGAACGATCGCTCCTGAACAGGAGAAGGTGTTCAAGGAGGCCATTGTCGTGTTCCTCGGGGCAGTTCTGAGCGTGATTGGAGATAAGCTGGTTGACGCATATTTGCATGTGCGGTCTGCCAATGACTTGTGGGAGGCGCTCGAATCTAAGTTCGGGGCGGCCGATGCAGGGAGCGAGATGTATAATATAGAGCAGTTCCACGATAACAAGATGGTTGAAAACCGTCCTGTGCTGGAGCAGGCTCATGAGATAAAGGTGGAAAGAAATATTTCATGACTTTGATAGATGATTCCACTAGATATTGCTATGTGTATCTGTTAAACACTAAAGGTGAGGCTCTACACTACTTCAAAATCTATAAGGCAGAAGTTGAGAATTAACTTGAAAAGAAAATTAAACGAGTCCGGTCAGATCGTGGTGGAGAGTACTTCTCGAAAGAGTTTGATGCCTTTTGTGCGGAACACGACATTATTCACGAGAGGACGCCTCCCTACTCACCCCAGTCAAACGGGGTTGCCAAGCGGAAAAACCGTACTCTAACTGATTTGGTTAACGTCATGTTAGATACATCGGGTTTATCCAAGGCATGGTGGGGGGAGGCTATAATGACATCATGTCATGTCCTGAATAAAGTTCCGACAAAGGATAACGAGATCACTCCTTATGAGAAGTGGACCAAGAGAAGGACAACACTCTCGTACTTACGTACTTGGGGTCTGCTTGGCGAAAGTTAATGTGCCGATCCCCAAAAAGCGTAAGCTTGGACCAAAGACCGTGGACTGTGTTAATTTGGGCTACGCTATGAATAGTGTTGGCTATAGATTTCTAGTAGTGAAATCTGAGGTACCTGACATGAAGGTCGGTACAATTATGGAGTCTAAGGATGCTACATTCTTTGAGGACATTTTCCCCATGAGAGATGTACAAAGCACTTCTAGACAGGAATCTGAGGAGACTCCTGAACCTGCCATTCCGATGAAATATTATAAACAAACACATGATGAAAATCCTGAGGAGGATAATGAGGAAACCCTTGGTAGGGGCAAGAGACAAAGGACTGTAAAGACCTTTGGTGATGATTTCTTCATATACCTCGTGGAGGATAATCCCATCTATTTCAGAAGTGTATGCATCTCCAGAAGCTGACTACTGGAAGGATGCGGTCCGTAGCGAGATGGATTCCATCATGGCTAACGGGACTTGGGAGCTTAGTGAACGTTCTTATGGTTGCAAACCATTGGGATGCAAGTGGGTGTTCAAGAAGAAGCTTAGGCCCGACGGTACGATAGAAAAGTACAAGGCTAGGCTTGTGGCCAAGGGCTACGCCTAGAAAGAAGAAGAAGATTTCTTCGACACTTATTCACCTGTAGCCAGACTGACCACCATTCGAGTATTACTCTCGTTGGCGGCCTCGCATGGTCTTCTCATTCATCAGATGGATGTTAAGACGGCTTTCCTGAACGGAGAGCTAAAGGAGGAAATCTATATGCAACAGCCTGATGGCTTTGTGATAGATGGTCAGGAAGGAAAGGTGTGTAAGTTGGTGAAATCTTTGTGTGGCCTGAGACAAGCGCCTAAGCAATGGCATGACAAGTTTATTGAAACGTTGACATCTGTTGGCTTTGTTGTTAATGAGGCCGACAAATGTGTATACTATCACTATGGTGGGGGCGAAGGAGTTATACTGTGTTTGTATGTAGATGACATACTGATATTTGGAACTAATCTCAAGTTGATCGAGGAGGTTAAGTCTTTCCTATCTCAGAACTTTGAGATGAAGGACCTTGGAGTGGCTGATGTTACCTTGAACATCAAGCTATTGAGAGATGATGAGGGTGGGATTACACTTCTGCAATCTCATTATGTTGAGAAGGTGTTGAGTCGCTTTGGATATTCGGACTGCACACCATCTCAAACACCATATGATTCTAGTGTGCTGATACTCTCAGATCGTTGGTTCACTCCAGTATCTAGCGAGCGCAACGAGGCCTGACATCGCATTTGCTATTAGCAAACTGAGCCGATTTGTTTCCAAACCGGGCGATGTACATTGGCGTGCTCTTGAAAGAGTTATGCGCTATCTGAAAGGTACTATGAACTATGGACTTCACTATACCGGATACCCGTCGGTACTTGAAGGGTATAGTGATGTGAATTGGATCTCTGATGCTGATGAGATGAAGGCCACAACTGGGTATATGTTTACTCTTGGAGGTGGTGCTGTTTCCTGGAAGTCTTGCAAGCAAACGATCTTAACAAGATCGACAATGGAAGCAGAATTAACAGCATTAGACACATCGGGTGGCGAAGCAGAATGGCTTCGAGATCTGTTGATGGACTTGCCAGTGGTTGAGAAGCCGGTTCCGGCCATCCTTATGAACTGCGACAATCAAACAGTTATTGTCAAAGTGAAGAGTTCAAAGGACAACATGAAGTCCAACAAACACATAAGAATGAGATTGAAAGCTGTCAGAAAAATTGAGAAACTCCGGAGTGATAGCGTTGGATTATATCCAAACAGCTAAGAATCTGGCAGATCCCTTCACTAAAGGGTTATCACGTGTTGTGATAGATAGCGCATCAAGGGAGATGGGTATGAGACCCACATGAGTTGCCATGGTAGTAACCCAACCTATGTGATCGGAGATCCCATGAAGTAGGACCTGGGAAAACAAGCCAGTGATGAACTGAGGAGAGTAACTTTACTAACCCACTCCGTTGGAGATGCAATACTCTCGAAAACTGTATGGAAGGATGACTACTGTCTTAATGTGTTCCAAGGCTTATATGTATAAGCAAGATGCTATCCTACAGAGCGATCTTTGGAGGAACACACCTATATGAGCCCGACTGTTGGTCACAGTCTATGAGATTGGGGTGATCTCTAGCAAGCTCATGAACAGGCCAGGAGTGTGACTAATATGCTCCACCCGAGGGGTCGGCCTTCGGCAGCCTCGTATCAGTGAGACTTGTGGTGAAACTTCTTGACGCCAAACTGACAATTCAAGGCATAGTCCATTGTTCAGTTGTGAAGGAGTGTAACTACTTGGTCTAGGTGGAGCTCAACCTTAATCGGTGTCCACTGAGATGCTGGTATATCAAAACAGCGTTTGGAACAAAGGAAAAGTGGGCCCCTGAGATCTGGTGGGGGATTGTTGAAATATGAGATGGGCCTAAAGCCCATATGACAATTTCAGATTTAATCTCTAAGGGCCCATGTAGGTGGCATGACAAGGTGGTGGGAAGTTTAGTCCCACCTCGGAAGTGGAAGGAGAGTTGGAGTGGTTTATAAGGGATTCTCTCCCTCATGCTATTGGAGCTTGAGAAGAAAAGAAGCCCTCGCGCACTCCTCCTCCTCCGCTCGTCTCGCCACGCCACGCCTCGTCACGACGCGCTGCGCCGCGCCGCGGGTTGCGGGATTGAGCCGAGTCGAGCTCACTCCTATGCGCTTCTTTTTGCCGGTCAGGAACGGAGAGTCTTTGACAGGTAGGGCCATGATCTGAGACGTCCGATCATGGGCTATCGACTTGGACGTCTCTCCACGCGCGGCCGCACATATATATGTGGGGCGCTGCCAACCCTAGACGCAGCAAAAACAGAACGCATCTCCATCTCTGCCTCCACGCCCACGTTGTTCCTCTGCTGCTGCTGCCGCCGGCGACTCCGTCCCGTTCACCGCGTACACGGTTGACGGGAGAGCAGGCCTCCGAAACCCCGCCTCTCCAGATCCTGTATGGGAGAGGGGCGATTAGGTTTTTGGGTAGCGACTATGCGACCGCTCGCTTCTGTTCATCTACGTACGCATCACCTTCGTCATCACCATGTCGACCGACGCCGACCGTGCCGCCGCTGAGAAGGCCGAGGCCGACAAGAAGGCCGCTGAGGATGCCGCGGCTGCTGCCACCGCCACCGCCGCCGCGTGGCCAATTGGAGGGTATACATCGTTTATCCCTCTCGTTTTTCTTTCTGTTGTAGCAGTACTAGCAATATGCGTAGATGTTTCTACTATGTGCGCAGTACATGCTCTGTTAGATCGTAATCAGTGTGTTATCAATGCTGTCCATGTCATGCTCATGATTTATTCATGGATTAATTTAATCGAAAAACTGCCTATTTACTCATCAATCCAAAAACCTAATATGTGTAGGAGTTTTTTGAATTCTGGTTTTGCTGCTGCACTGAAACCGTCCCCGTTTACGGGGACGTACTTTAAGCGTTGGCAGACTAAAACCACCTTATGGCTCACGGCCATGAACGTGTTCTGTGTTGCCGGTGTGACTCCCACAGGAACGATCGCTCCTGAACAGGCGAAGGCGTTCAAGGAGGCCACTGTCGTGTTCCTCGGGGAAGTTCTGAGCGTGATTGGAGATAAGCTGGTTGACGCATATTTGCATGTGCGGTCTGCCAAAGACTTGTGGGAGGCGCTCGAATCTAAGTTCGGGGAGGCCGATGCAGGGAGCGAGATGTATATTATAGAGCAGTTCCACAGTTACAAGATGGTTGAAAACCGTCCTGTGTTGGAGCAGGCTCATGAGATAATATGCATTGTTAAGGAGCTTGAGCTTCTTAAGGGCGAGTTATCGGGCAAGTTTGTCGCGGGCTGCATAATCGCTAAGCTCCCCAATTCCTGGAGGAACTTTGCCACCACTCTGAAACATTAGAGGCATGAATTCTCTGTGGAGGATGTCATTGGCCATCCGAGTGTTGAGCAGAATTCAAGGGCAAAGGACTCGCACGGAAAAGGGGTCGAAGGAACTTCTGTGGCCAATATGGTGCATCAGAAGAACTCCAATTCCCACAAGCCCAAGGGAAAGAACGGTGTCCAACAGAGTGCCGACTTTAAGAAGAAGGGTAAGAAGACCTTCAAGAAGAACAAAGGATGAGGGCTTCTTTACTTGTGGTTCGGTTGAACATTGGGCCAACAAGTGCCCAAACAAGTACAAGAAGTCAGGGCAGGACTCCAAGTCTGTCAATATGATTGTGAGCAACAATGAGAGTGGTGCATCTGGGTACGGTAATTTATTTGCTGTATTTTCAGTTTGGCCGTCCACCGATTGGTGGGTCGACACAGGTGCAGGTGTTCATGTGTGTGCTGACATTTCATTGTTTTCTTCTTACCAGGCCACAGGTCACGGGTCCGTACTGATGGGGAATGGCGCGAGTGCTTCTGTTCTTGGTGTTGGCACGGTCGATCTGAAGTTTACTTCGGGAAGGATCGTGCAGCTGAAGAACGTGCAGCATGTCCCCGCCATCAAGAAGAATCTCGTTAGTGGCTCCCTTCTATGTAGAGAAGGGTTTAAGTTGGTATTCGAGTCGAATAAATTAGTTGTTACGAAATATGGACTATTTGTTGGAAAGGGTTATGAATGCGGAGGCATGTTCTGCCTTTCTCTTGCAGATCTATGTAATAAAGTCGTGAACAATATTCATTTGAGTGTTAATGAATCTGAAGTCTGGCATTCACGTCTTTGTCACATTAGTTTCGGCGTTATGACGCGGCTAGCAAAATCGAATTTAATCCCGAGTTTCACTTTAGCCAAAGGTTCTAAGTGCCATTCGTGTGTGCAATCTAAGCAACCTCGCAAGCCTCACAAGGCAGCAGAGGAGAGACACTTGGCGCCACTAGAACTCATACATTCTGATCTTTGTGAGATGAATGGTGTGTTGACTAAAGGTGGAAAGAAATATTTCATGACTTTGATAGATGATTCCACTAGATATTGCTATGAGTATCTGTTAAATACTAAAGATGAGGCTCTACACTACTTCAAAATCTATAAGGCAGAAGTTGAGAATCAACTTGAAAAGAAAATTAAACGAGTCCGGTCAGATCGTGGTGGAGAGTACTTCTCGAAAGAGTTTGATGCCTTTGTGCGGAACACGACATTATTCACGAGAGGACGCCTCCCTACTCACCCCAGTCAAACGGGGTTGCCGAGCGGAAAAACCGTACTCTAACTGATTTGGTTAACGCCATGTTAGATACATCGGGTTTATCCAAGGCATGGTGGGGGAGGCTATAATGACATCATGTCATGTCCTGAATAAAGTTCCGACAAAGGATAACGAGATCACTCCTTATGAGAAGTGGACCAAGAGAAGGACAACACTCTCGTACTTACGTAGTTGGGGCTACTTGGAGAAAGTTAATGTGCCGATCCCCAAAAAGCGTAAGCTTGGACCAAAGACCGTGGACTGTGTTAATTTGGGCTACGCTATGAATAGTGTTGGCTATAGATTTCTAGTAGTGAAATCTGAGGTACCTGACATGAAGGTCGGTACAATTATGGAGTCTATGGATGCTACATTCTTTGAGGACATTTTCCCCATGAGAGATGTACAAAGCACTTCTAGACAGGAATCTGAGGAGACTCCTGAACCTGCCATTCCGATGGAATATTATAAACAAACACATGATGAAAATCCTGAGGAGGATAATGAGGAAACCCTTGGTAGGGGCAAGAGACAAAGGACTGTAAAGACCTTTGGTGATGATTTCTTCATATACCTCGTGGAGGATAATCCCACTTCTATTTCAGAAGCGTATGCATCTCCAGAAGCTGACTACTGAAAGGATGCGGTCCGTAGCGAGATGGATTCCATCATGGCTAACGGGACTTAGGAGCTTACTGAACGTCCTTATGGTTGCAAACCATTGGGATGCAAGTGGGTGTTCAAGAAGAAGCTTAGGCCCGACGGTACGATAGAAAAGTGCAAGGCTATGCTTGTGGCCAAGGGCTACGCCCAGAAAGAAGAAGAAGATTTCTTTGACACTTATTCACCTGTGGCCAGACTGACCACCATTCGAGTATTACTCTCGTTGGCGGCCTCGCATGGTCTTCTCATTCATCAGATGGATGTTAAGACGGCTTTCCTGAACGGAGAGCTAAAGGAGGAAATCTATATGCAACAGCCTGATGGCTTTGTGATAGATGGTCAGGAAGGAAAGGTGTGTAAGTTGGTGAAATCTTTGTATGGCCTGAGACAAGCGCCTAAGCAATGGCATGACAAGTTTAATGAAACGTTGACATCTGTTGGCTTTGTTGTTAATGAGGCCGACAAATGTGTATACTATCGCTATGGTGGGGGCGAAGGAGTTATACTGTGTTTGTATGTAGATGACATACTGATATTTGGAACTAATCTCAAGTTGATCGAGGAGGTTAAGTCTTTCCTATCTCAGAACTTTGAGATGAAGGACCTTGGAGTGGCTGATGTTATCTTGAACATCAAGCTATTGAGAGATGATGAGGGTGGGATTACACTTCTGCAATCCCATTATGTTGAGAAGGTGTTGAGTCGCTTTGGATATTCGGACTGCACACCATCTCAAACACCATATGATTCTAGTGTGCTGATTCGAAAGTCTAAAGGCACAGCTATAGATCAATTGAGATACTCTCAGATCGTTGGTTCACTCCAGTATCTAGCGAGCTCAACGAGGCCTGACATCGCATTTGCTATTAGCAAACTGAGCCGATTTGTTTCCATACCGGGCGATGTACATTGGCGTGCTCTTGAAAGAGTTATGCGCTATCTGAAAGGTACTATGAACTATGGACTTCACTATACCAGATACCCGTCGGTACTTGAAGGGTATAGTGATGCGAATTGGATCTCTGATGCTGATGAGATGAAGGCCACAACTGGGTATATGTTTACTCTTGGAGGTGGTGATGTTTCCTGGAAGTCTTGCGAGCAAACGATCTTAACAAGATCGACAATGGAAGCAGAATTAACAGCATTAGACACATCGGGTGGCGAAGCAGAATGGCTTCGAGATCTGTTGATGGACTTGCCAGTGGTTGAGAAGCCGGTTCCGGTCATCCTTATGAACTGCGACAATCAAACAATTATTGTCAAAGTGAAGAGTTCAAAGGACAACATGGAGTCCAACAAACACATAAGAATGAGATTGAAAGCTGTCAGAAAAATTGAGAAACTCCGGAGTGATAGCGTTGGATTATATCCAAACAGCTAAGAATCTGGCAGATCCCTTCACTAAAGGGTTATCACGTGTTGTGATAGATAGCGCATCAAGGGAGATGGGTATGAGACCCACATGAGTTGCCATGGTAGTAACCCAACCTATGTGATCGGAGATCCCGTGAAGTAGGACCTGGGAAAACAAGCCAGCTGTGAACTGAGGAGAGTAACTTTACTAACCCACTCTGTTGGAGATGCAATACTCTCGGAAACTGTATGGAAGGATGACTACTGTCTTAATGTGTTCCAAGGCTTATATGTATAAGCAAGATGCTATCCTACAGAGCGATCTTTGGAGGAACACACCTATATGAGCCCGACTGCTGGTCACAGTCTATGAGATTGGGGTGATCTCTAGCAAGCTCATGAACAGGCCAGGAGTGTGACTAATATGCTCCACCCGAGGGGTCGGCCTTCGGCAGCCTCGTATCAGTGAGACTTGTGGTGAAACTTCTTGACGCCAAACTGACAGTTCAAGGCATAGTCCATTGTTCAGTTGTGAAGGAGTGTAACTACTTGGTCTAGGTGGAGCTCAACCTTAATTGGTCTCCACTGAGATGCTGGTATATCAAAACAGCGTTTGGAACAAAGAACAAGTGGGCCCCTGAGATCTGGTGGGGGATTGTTGAAATATGAGATGGGCCTAAAGCCCATATGACAATTTCAGATTTAATCTCTAAGGGCCCATGTAGGTGGCATGACAAGGTGGTGGGAAGTTTAGTCCCACCCCGGAAGTGGAAGGAGAGTTGGAGTGGTTTATAAGGGATTCTCTCCCTCATGCTATTGGAGCTTGAGAAGAAAAGAAGCCCTCGCGCACTCCTCCTCCTCCTCCGCTCGCCTCGCAACGCGGCGACGCGACGCGACGCGGGTTGCGGGATTGAGCCGAGCCGAGCTACTCCTATGCGCTTCTTTTTGCCAGTCAGGAACGGAGAGTCGTCGGATCATGGGCTATCGACTTGGACGTCTCTCCACGCGCGGCCGCACATATATATGTGGGGTGCTGCCAACCCTAGCCGCAGCGAAAACAGAACGCATCTCCATCTCCGCCTCCACGCCCACGTTGTTCCTCTGCTGCTGCTGCCGCCGGCGACTCCGTCCCGTTTGACGGGAGAGCAGGCCTCTGAAACCCCGCCTCTCCGGATCCTGTACGGGGGAGGGGCGATTAGGTTTTTGGGTAGCGACTACGCGACTACTCGCTTCTGTTCATCTACGTCCGCATCACCTTCGTCATTACCATGTCGACCGACGCCGACCGTGCCGCCGCTAAGAAGGCCGAGGCCGACAAGAAGGCCGCTGAGGATGCCGCGGCTGCTGCCACCGCCACCGCCGCCGCGTGGCCAATTGGAGGGTATACATCGTTTATCCCTCTCGTGTTTCTTCCTGTTGTAGCAGTACTAGCAATATGCGTAGATGTTTCTACTATGTGCGTAGTACATGCTCTGTTAGATCGTAATCAGTGTGTTATCAATGCTGTCCATGTCATGCTCATGATTTATTCATGGATTAATTTAATCGAAAAACTGCCTATTTACTCATCAATATATATATTCGAACAACATAGCAAGCGTAATGTAGTAAGACTGACAAAAACAAATCACCGAATAGAGAGAGAGAGAGAGAGAGAGAGAGAGAGAGAGAGAGAGAGAGAGATACTCGTGTTGTATGTCGAAGTTTATGATGGCGGGGAGAAGGATGGTGGTCTTTGCGATGATTATCTTTGGATGTATCGCCGTTCTTACGCAATGTAAGTGTACTATGAACAATTTATGTAACTCCAATCCTAAACTTTGGTTTTTTCAAATTAATTTCATGTCAAAAAACAAATGAGCAAGTTTAAATAAGCTCCTAAATTTTTGTATGCAGCTCAACATACCGACCAGATTGTTGGCAAGAAGTGGCAATCATGCACATGCCTTCGAAGTGATCCACCCTGCCAAAATAATTTGTGCTATTGTTGTGCCGACTTAGGGGGTGAGCCTTGCTTTGAAACCTATTTCAAATGCAAACACGGCTGCGGCTGCCATCACCCCCAAAATCCAGTCTCCGCTCATGTTGTTCAATTGCCGTGAGCCAGTGTTGTAGTATCAATTTCGATACAAAATAAAGATGCCAATAGATCTGAATAAATAGTTTTGATATGACAATCTTATGCGGTATTTTTATTATATTTTATTTTAAGTTTTAATCATTTTTGTCAAAGCATACCCCGCAACATACATATCCATATTAAAACTGAAGGAAAACATACAAATATACATGCGAAGAATACTGCCACATAGTTCCCCAAGCACAAAAAAACATAATGAAATCTTGCAAAGGAAGGAAAAACTTGCAAAGGAATACTTCTTTTGGCAGGCTTGGAGTTTACTGGTGAGGGGTACTTCTTTTGGTAGGCTTGCATTGTAGTTTATTGCAGAAGTTCGATCTTATTGGGGGAGACCTTTTCATATTTGAGCACACAATAAATCAAGCCTCAGAAATTCAGATTGTTGAGAAGTCGGTCCAGAACATAAGAGGATATATTCCAACACATATGTACTGATAATCACTAGGGACTGAGTGCCATAGGGGCGTCCGTATATAAACCCCGCAACGCAAAAATTACAAGAACAAACGAATTACCGAGGGAGGGGAAAGAACATTGGATTAGTAGACCGGCAGACCTCTAGCGTGTCATGTGGCATTGCGACCTCAGACCGTGGCCCAGACGCAAAGCATCGCTAAGGTGACGAGGAATGGGATCCGAGTCTGCATCCTGGGTGCAGACGAAGGTGCTGGAGCTGTAGTACCATTGTTCAATCTTGCGGGCGGTAGGGGCGGCTCCGACACGTCAGAATCCATTAGCAGGGGCATCGGGGCTAGGGCCGGTGGTTGCGCCGGCTTACTGATGAGCTGCAGCAGATCACCAGGCCTAGGAGGGGCCATGAAGC
Organism: Triticum aestivum; assembly: GCF_018294505.1. Classification (NCBI taxonomy): domain Eukaryota; kingdom Viridiplantae; phylum Streptophyta; class Magnoliopsida; order Poales; family Poaceae; genus Triticum; species Triticum aestivum. The sequence continues at coordinate 427,924,992 of NC_057799.1, read as the reverse complement.
TCGGAGTTTTGTTCCCCATGTTCATGCAAGTGTTCGCTGAAATATGCAACCACAATGTCAGCAAAATGACTCAAAACTGCTGGGATTGTAGGAACTACTCCCTCCGTCCCATGATATAAAAACGTTTTTGACACTAACTAGTGTAGTGTCAAAAACGTTCTTATATCATGGGACGGAGGGAGTATCTATTTAGGAGGGACAATGCAAGGAAAAGTGTTAACTGGACATACATTTGTATCTCCGGGCCGTCGCCGGGAAGTCGGTGATTAGCCCATCCACTCCGGCACCCTGAACATAGGCAATGATCTCCGCGGTCGCATCCGAGAAGAAGTCGTATGGCTGAGCAACAAACTCGTTCATGAGAGTGTAGGCATAGACTGAGAGCCCGGCGGTCTGCAGGGACTCGACAAGGTCTGTCTGGTGCGACGTGAAATGGCGGTTTTCAGGGAAAACAGAGCTGGTCTCCACAGAAACGGCATCGGCAAACTTTTTAATGCCCGCGAGGGAGGAAGGCGCGGCATCGCTGACATCTTCATTGATCATGTACACCAGGTCATACTTTGTTTGCTGCTTCAACTTCACCAGAACCGAGCTGTTGGTTGACTGAATCATAACTTTCTGAGCAGTTTGTTTGTTGTAGCCGGAGTCGTCAAGCGCTTTGATAACTGCATCTACCATGTCAAATCCGAGTTCCTCTGCTAGAAAAGCAGCATGCTGCAAAACAGAAACAGTATTTTAGTTGACAACATGATCCTATTTCTGGGACTCAGTAAGAACATGCATTTTAGAAATTATTCGTTAGATGGCATGCAATACATTCGGAATAAATATACAAAACAAATAATTTAGGACGACGATAACTGCCACACGTATGGGCGTTAAGGGGTCTGCCCACACGTTTTGTGTGGTGTCTAAGAGGACCAGCCCACACGCCTACGTGTGGGCAAAACAACTAGCGCCCACACGCCTCTTTTTTTCCCTTGCGGTCCCTCTCACACGCCTACGTGTGGACAAAATGCATAACGCCCACACGACCTCTCTCAGCCACCTACCTCACGGTCCCGCACGCCCAGCGTGACAGTCACCACGCGTCCCCGCAGTTGCCATGGTCCGGACCCTCTTCAATGTCCGTTTACCTGCAGTTGCCATGTCGCTGAACTACAGTTGCCATGTCGGACAACTACAGTTGCCATGGTTGCTCAACTGCAGTTGCCATCTCAGGTCAAGTGCCAGATGCCATTTTGGACAACTGCAGCTGTTGCCATGTATGGACTGGTTTACTATAGTTGCCATGATTTGAAAACTTTAGAGGTTGCCACATACTAACACTAAGCAGTTACCATGTATGGTCTGGTTTACTAGAGTTGCCATGATTTGAAAACCTTAGGAGTTGCCACCTACTAACACTAGGCAGTTGCCGTGTAGCGCTACAAAAAGTCATGTTCGGGTAAAAGAGAGAGTTGCCATCTGCTTACAAGCACACTAGGGCAGTTGCCGTGTACCCTGCAAAACATATGGCAACTGACATGTTCGGGTAAAAAAAAAGAGTTGCCATCTGCTTACGAGCACACTAGGGCAGTTGCCATGTACACTGCAGAACACATGGCAACTGGCAGCTTGGGTGTGGGAGAGGAGACGGGCGTGTGGGCGAGATGGCAAATGCCCACACGCCAGCCCTTGTGCGTGAGTGAAAACTGGCGTGTGGGCGAACTGCTAAACGCCCACACACCGGCCCCTCCGTGTGGTGAAACGGACGTGTGGGCGACCGGGTGAATGCCCACACACCAGCCCAGTCCTACGTGGCACCACAAACATGCCAAGATTCGTGCACCCACAAACGGACGTGGATCCACGCGTGTGGGCGAGATGCAAACGCCCACACGTGTGGGCGTTAGTGTTTCCGATTATTTAACACAAGTAAAAACACGCAATCTCATCACAATGTTAAAATAGTAGTGAAAACAGACATAAAATTCTTACCTCTATGCTAATCATGATTCCTGATAAATCCTTATCTTTTGAGAAGTCCAGAAAGTCTGATAATCTCATGAAATTGCCTGCATTCCTGTATCTTGGATTTCTGTCCAAACTGAAGGTGCTAAGTGGGGTAGATATCTTGGCTGCAAGGTTGTAGAGAAATCAGTCTGCAGCAAATGCTCTGGCAATCAAAGTACCAAACATGCAACACACAAAGGAATAATCTGTCTATCTGGATAACATGACACACAGGTAGGCCATGTGAGCCGATTTAGAGTCAGATAAGGGATATGACATCTAATAAATTAGTTGTCACCATCTGCCTAGGATACCAAATATATACTGCAGCAGATCCTTCAATATGCAGATATATTTCAATAGAACTTACGTTTTAGATTCTTCACGATGTCATCCCAAGTGAGGTTGAAAGTAAAGACTCCTAGGACACTCTCAATATCTTTCATTACTGCTGCCTGGGACGCAAATGGTGATTTTGCAACAGTAGTACTATCCATTAAGTTAATGGATCCCATGCATACTGGTATGCCGTCTTTGGTCACTTGCACAGGGCAATCAATGACATCTGCACCATCGTCGACTGCTTTCTGATAAGCTAGATCTGTGCAGCCTGGGTAATCTCCACTGGCTCCATTGTGAGAAATAATTAGAGGTTTCCCTGCATGACAAATGTCAATAGTGGTGGTTAGTAACATGAATGAACATGAAGAATGAAAAAGATGGAAAAAAGGAATGATACATACCATGATCTGTGTTGCTTTTGTTCAAATTCGCAAAACAGCCTGCAAAGACATAATATAGAACAGAGTGGCATGAGAAACATAATCCATCAGACAAATTGTATGAATACAGAATTAAACACAAAATGAAGTTTGCTACATGCATGTCAAAACTAAAAAATTGTTCTAAATGATTGCATGTACTTTTTATTATTATTAGTGAAAACCAACTCCAGTACCAAAGGAATGATATCACCCTTTTTTGTAGTAGGTTGGTTAGTACTCCCTCTGTATCAAAATATAAGACGTTTTTTGACACTGTCATAGTGTCAAAAACGTCCTATATTTTGATACGGAGGGAGTACCAGTTTGCATCATTGTCAATATGGCAGGAAAAAACACTCACCAATAGCTTCTGAAGGCGTAACGGGGAAATCAGTCAGTATGCCATCAACAGAAAATGCACCATTATCAATGAACGAGAGAGATTCAGCTAATGGATCGTAGCTATGGTTGTAACTGAGCGCAAAGTCGTTGGCAAAATCAGCAGCATAAATTTCCAGCCCTGCTTTATGAGCATCATCGACGATCGAAGTGTATGGTTGCAGATAATTATCTGGTGAAACAGGCCAGATGTACTTCTTCGGGACAAGTATCCCAGATGCAAATGTCTTGATAAATGTAAGGTTTTTCAACATGGAACCATATGTCTCTTTGGTAGATGGCTCAAGAGTGGCCTCGTCAAGAAAGCGGAACACGAGCTTTGTGTTGTTGCTAACCCTTCCACTGATGCTGGTGAGGAAGCTTGCTTCCGGTGATGAGATGTAGTCAACAATAACACGTCTCGACACAGAAAGGATGTACTTCCTCATGCTCATGTTGAACTGGCTGTAGAAACCGTCATGCTGCAAAATGGCTCATTTTCAGCAACGGCGCAATGTCATGCAACATATTCTACTGCATGCAGACGACATTGTTAACTGTACCTGGATATTGAGCCACATTCCAGGAGGCTTAAACTTGGATGCCACGTCTTCGACGGCGAGCAATGGGAAGAAGCTTGGATCAAACCTGGGCGTGCGAGAGAAGATTGACTGCTTCACTGTTCAACATATATACCACAATGAGTTAAGCAGGTAACTAAACGAACCATTCAGTTCAAACAATAGAGGGGTCAAACAAGAAGGGAGGCATGCCCCCTTCCTCATCACAATAACAAGCACTACAAGATCCAATCTTCAGTAACATTATCACAGCATGGTAGCACTTACAAGACACTTGCGAGAGCTCGGTGCCGTTGTAGTCCACGGAGAACCACCCCGTTGTCGATACGCCATTGACAAGGTAGCTCTTCTTACCCTTAGGATAGAAATCTGGAATGTTGGTGCAGTTGTCCATCTTAATGTCCGGCAGGCAGACGCCAAGTCCATCCTTGGTCAGCCGGACATCACAATACAGGATTGTATCGGGCGAGCTCGCAATCATCGCGAACTGGTAAGCGAATTCACTTGAGTCAGGGAATAGGCCTGAAAATCCACCCTTGGCTATGATCGCCGGAGCATTGCCTGAAACATCAAGCCTATTGTTTAGCCTTGGAAGGACCAGATCATAAACCATAAGAGCATCATCAGAGAGATGTGTAGAGCTGCTCAAGCACATATACGTAGTATATACTGCTTGATCTCCAGAAGCTGCTGCCATGCATGTGCTAGTAACAAACATGTCTGCTAGCTGAAAACAGCAACTGTATGTGACCCCCAAAAAGCTAATTTGGTCGGGCCCCATCTTCCAATCCAGCACTCCTGAGGCACTGCTAAAGGCCTAAAATGAGTGCAAAAATGAACCATCTAACCGATCCAGCCCAAAATGCTGAAGCTATGCTACTGCCACCACCTTCCAAATCCAGGAGCCGAACCAGTATGCAGCAAAGGAGGAAAATGTAAATGATGGGCAGGGATCCAGCCCAAAATGGTACTAGAAAATTTCTAAAATTTCAGGCTAGCCTCTCCTCTGTAAATAATCGACGCGGAGCAGACAGAGCACGCACAAAGCAAACCGAGAAAAAGAGAGGGAGCCCGGGGAAACGTTTTACCGCTAAGCGTCTTCCAAGGAGAGTCACCCTGCGCAGCGGCCACGCCCAACCAGAGCAACACGACGGACGCGACAACGGAGCAGACACGGCCGCTCCCCATTGCCTCGCCGCCGGCGAACACCACCCTGACGGGACGGCTGGCCGCAAGCAGCAGCCCGGGAACAGCACTCCAAGAACGGCACCACCACCCTGTCCCTGGAACGACGCAGCAAGAACCAAGGAGTCCTCGGGAATAATACGAGGCAATGGCCGTGCTGGATTTAAGCCCCGACCCGGGGACGGAGAGAGACAATGGGATGGGGATGGGGCCTGCTGAGCTGTGTTTATGCTGGGGGGGAGAGGAATGGTGGAGGGGAGGAGAGGAGAACGGGCAGGGCAGGAGGTGGCAGCGAAGGGAAGGTGGTAGTGGTGGTGGTGGTCAAATAATGAGGACTAGTAGCTGCCTGCCTCTCCGTCCCCCTCCCCCATTGATGCCTCTCCTCAGGACTGGCTTGTTCTTTACCATGCCACTTATTGGAACAGCTGCGATCCCAGTCAGGACTAGTCGGGTAATTATAGTTTTTGTACTGCCATTGTCAGGTTCGTTCAGCCACGGTGAAGTGAGAGCTAGTGCGAACCACCCTCCTTTTCGCGACGATGGCACTTTTTACCTTGAATAAAACTAGTACTCCTACTGTACAGCGGTGGTAGAAACAGACGCATGACACTGTTTCCACTTGACGAGCAACAGTCGCTGTTGCAGCAGGCAAGGCGACGCCCCGTGCACATTTTTTACCGTGTGATGAGACGGCGGCAGTAGCACCGAGATGTATAGTGCTGACACATCTCACCGGCGCCTCGAGCTGACAGCCTGGTCCCCGCAGAATAATGGCGCATCTGCAGCGTGATTACAGCGGTCACCCATGGTAGTACGCCGACAGGTCGAGCCGGCCGCCCCCACCCGTCAGTGAGAGAGACAGACGCGCCGTGGTTTGGCTTACTGGCACGCACGTCCTCGGATTCCGGACGCGGCGTGCGGCTGTGGAGCGCCCGAGCCGGACCAGGAAATCCCACTCCCACCCGACCCGCCCCGCAGCTCCTGGCCTGGCTTGGTCGAGCTCGGGCCTGGGAGCCGTGTGCCGTCGTGGCCCACGATTTCTAGGCAGAATCTGGTGCGTGTTTTGCCCTTCAGGTGGTCGCGGGCACGTCGTAGTAGGTGCGAGAGGCGCCGAGTCAAACAATTCTCCTTGGTCTCAGCCGATCCGCTGATGCAATATTCGTGCTCGGAGTGGCCGCCATGAATCTTTCCTCGCCGGCACAGTTGGCCGCCGTGTTGAAACAGCGCGGGCTCCCAGGCTAATCTAGCAGGGCGCGTGCACTCTTGCATCGTAATCCGATTCAAGTGGGATTCCCTCGGATTCAGCTTTCCTGCTGCTCCGGCGACTACAACTGGTACTCGCCCTTGATATGTCTGTCTGCGAGTTAACATTAAATATTGAGAAAAGTATGTTTTTGGTCCCTCAAGTTCCCACAAAGTATAGACATGATCCTTTAAATTTTTTGATATACATTTGGTCCCTCAAGTCTCAAAACCGGATAAGCTTGGTCCTAAACCAGATTTTGAGCATGTTGACCGGGTTTGACCGCCACAAAACCGCCCGATGAATAGTAAATTTGAAAAAAAAACTTAAAAAAATGACAAAATCTTTGCAAGAGCCCGTCCGATCTCATTTGAGGACAAAATTTTCGTCGCACCTTGCGCACTTAAGCATATTGGACCCCAAAAAATTTCATAATTTTTTGATTTTGTTTTGATTTTTTCGAATTTACTATTCATCAGGCAGATATTTTTGTTTTCTTTTTGCCACGAGCTCCTCGCGTGCCGAAAGAGCCTGAAATTTTGTTCGCATCTCGCGCATGTAAGCATATTCGACCCCAAAAAATTTCAGTTTTTTTGAAGTTTTTTTTTTCGAATTTACTGTTCATCGGGTGGTTTTGTGGCGGTCAAAACTGGTCAATATACTCAAAATCTGGTTTAGGACCAAACTTATCCGGTTTTGAGACTTGAGGGACCAAATGTATACCAAAAAATCTTGAGGGACCAAGCCTATACTTTGTGGGAACTTGAGGGACCAAAAACATACTTTTCTCTTAAATCTTTAATGTGGCACCTCGGCGTGCCCCGGACAGAGCTGCATCGCTGCCTCGTCTGTACGAACAGTACTAGCAATTACCGCTAATCAATCCAATAGTGCTGAGGGCACAGGGGGTGTTTGGTTCCAGGGACTTTTTTATGTAACAGGGAGGGACTTTTTTGGAACTTTTTGCTAAAAGTCCTTAGAAGCACCTCCTTGAGAGTCTTCTTCAAAAAGTCCTAGAGACTAGAAAAAGTCCTAGGACTAGAGAATCAAACACCACCACAGTCCTGAAACATTCATTCATGGCCAAAGTACCGGAGATTCTATCACGGCTCGTCTCCCATTTCCTAGTGATCCAAATGGTAATCCTATGGAAATGATTGTCAAAATGGCAATCATATACTATGAGATTTTCAGCGCAGCACGACGTGAGTACATCCGATGCAAGAGCATCTACAGCCAGGCACCCTAAACCCCACAAACGCCCGGGGATGGCTTGGTCACTGACCGGTCAAAAAAAGACCCAGACAGGCACCTCAAACGGGCCTCAAACGTCCAGGCTGACCGGCATCCTTCATATTCATCCTAAATCTATGACAGATATGGGGAGGCCCAGGCAGGACCGGGTGCGTCTATCACGCCGAACTGGCGATGGGGTCCCACAGGAAAAACACTCTGAAACTCGTCTCCTCCGTCGAACCGACGGTGCCGTGTGGCGACGCTCCGGCGGGGGCTGTAGTGCCCTAGCCCGGCTATTTAAGCCGATCGCCGGCACCGAAACCCTACCTGTCCATATTTTTTCCCTCCCGTCAGTCGTCGCCGCCACTTTTCACTTGTCGTCCGCCACCACTAGTAGGCATGCCCCCATGCCGTCGGGTAAGGAGCAACCCATATCTAATGTCAGAGCGCCGGCTGCAGCTCCTTGAGCAGATATGGGCAAGGCGTGAAGCCCGGATCGCCACGGGGCTACCTCCGAACGCGGTGGATCCAGTGGAGGAGGAGGAAGAGGAGGACGCGGAGCAGGGGAAGGAGCTGGAGGAGGACATGGGGAACGTTGGGGATGCAGATCTGCAGGCGGAGTAGCAGGTGGTCCTTGATTCCCTCTGGTCAGAATCGAAGGCAGAGGCCAGCTGTCGTCGTCTGCAGGAGGCGGAGCACGTCGCGGATGTCGACGAGATGCTCGGGTATATGGATGAGGAGGAGCTGAAGCCCTCCTACGTACCCATCTACCTAGCGCCTGGCACCAACGTTGTGGACATCTCCGGCGATGAAGCGTAATTAGGCTAGCGTGATGTGCGTAGTATATAGGATTTCTTTTGCATGCTTTGTATGGATCTAGTGGATGAAATGTTAGGTACTTGGATGCATACCACCAAGTATGATGTGTGACCAGTCAGTTCCTGTGGACATGCCCGGGCGCGTCTGCAGGCATTTGAGGGGCAGGATTTTCCAAGTCCGGCTGTAGATGCTCTAAGGATGGTAAGTTATATTGCGGAGTACAATAATCTTATACCAATAGCCATGTTTCTCATGAGCATAAAATCCTACCCATGCCATATACCCACATCATTGAAGGGTGGTTGCGTAGTTGCTAGGTCTACTGGCGCCACCGACATGATTCTAGGGATAGGGAAATGGTGATTGTGAGGAGGATGGACATAGGATATTCCTGGGAGAATGTGAGTAGAGGGTGGAGGTGGACTATGGTAGGAATGGCTAACAACTTATACATGGACTAGGTAGCTTAGGGTTATCATGCATGTGACCGGTCTATAAGATCATCAGGTCTGGTTTGGGCATACCCATGGTCACATAATGGTACCCATGCCCTACCCATAACTAATCGCATACAGTTCGGGCACCACTCATGGGCATAAAAGTATGCCCATACTCTACACATGTGGGTCGGGTACCATGGGTAAAAATGTCATCCTTAGCTGTTGGACTTTATTCTATAGCCTAATGCCGATTCCAAGTTTTAAACGTTTGGATGGCGGGACTAGGTCTACTTCACATTTGTCTCTTTTTTCTAGTTGGAAGTGTTTCCCATTTATTCAACTTGCTCCGTTGAATCCGAGTTTATAGCAGGATACAAGCAGCGTGTACATGAAACCATGCTTTTGCATGGTTTGTTCCCCCAAAAATTTCCATAGCTAACATATAGATGACACCATATGTCGAATCCATCTAGCCCTATGAGCTTCTTTAGAGCGGAGAAGACTCTTCACTTCCTTGAACATTGGTACATACATCGGTAAGTCCTTTATCTCCTTCTGTAGCTTGGCAACTATCACCTTGCTATTCGTTTCTAGGATAGTCTTCGCGGCTCCAATCTCCATGGCCAACTGGATCGCATGCCATTGTTGGCGGAAACTAGAAGATTGATTGGTGTGTTGATGTCCTGACGGCGGAAGCTTTGGCTCTAAGGTTCGGATTATCTCTCACACATAAGGCGGGTTGCAATCGCCTTTTCATTAATTCTCACAATATGGAAGTCATTGATACCATGAAGAATGGAGGACGTTTAGCACGAGCTGCAGCGGCGGTTTTTGATGATTGTTATTTTTTAGCCTGTGATTTTCCTCTCACTAGTTTTGAGCATTGTAATAGGGAAGCGAATAAGGTAGCTCATGAACTTGCCAAGTTAGCTAGATTTTATGAGACAAGGGGGTGGTTTGAGGAGCCTTTGGTCGAAATTGTACAACCTCTAATAGACGATGTAACAGTTATTTCTAATTAATAAAGGTGGTTATTTAAAAAAACTGGATCGCGCGCCAAAAAACTCATAGCTCTACTAACTCCTAACGAGCTTGCTAAAACTCAGTCGACTGAGATTTAACCAAGTCTCAGTCGACCTTGCAACAATTTGTCCCATTCTTTGCAACATTTTTCCTACCGGTTGCAGCATCCGTCTTGTAGGTTGTAGCATGTCATCCCTCATCGATTGTAGCACGTCATCTCACTGGTTTCAATATTCTTCATTGACAGTTGTAGCATTTTTAGTTAGAACGGTTGTAGCATTTGTTGTTGTTGCTTGCAATACCGTCACAACATTTTTCATTGTCGTTTGTAGCATCCAGTTGTGCCACTCATAGCAAAAAAACTATGTTGACATCACTCGACTGAGACTTAATGAAGTCCCGGTCGTAGTGGGGAAAAAGGAACAACCATGTGAGGAACTCACCCTTGTGGTCCCTAGTACATACCACCACCACCCCTGTCACAGGATTTCGTCATAGCGCCATCCGTGTTCACTTTCACTGAGCCATCCTCTAGAGAAAGCCACCTCTCGCATGGTTTTCGGGATTTGGTCGCCGCTCTCTCCTCCTGTGTTGCTTCCCACTCCTCGGCTAAGCGAACTGTTTTCATAACTACACTATCTGAGTCACATATCGCCCCATGTCATTTACCTTGTTTCTCGTTAGCCACACTTGATAGATCTTGGAGCATGTAGGGCTTCTCGAAATCCACTGCCTTAGCCAGCCACTCTAGCATCCAATTCATGATATCATACACTGTCAAGGTGTAATAAAAGAAAATATTTCAAATTATCATTTCAAGACAAGGACATGGTGAGCTCATGTGTTTGGATTTTGTTGATCAAGTCTTGAAGCAAGTAACTAGTGTGAAGAATCCATTGTGCCTCTCAAGAGATTGTCATGGAGCATTTAGAAGAGCAAGTGATGACCAATATGATGTTCATGGTGAAACTTGATACGGTCATGAAAGAGTCTTTTGTGATATTTTCTTGAAGCAATGAGGTGAAATGAAGAGTTCATTGTGGCTTTTTATTAACCAAGATGAAGCATGAAGTAAAGATATTGATTGACCAGTATGAAGCTAAAAGATGGTATCATAGATGGTCCATAGACAAGCGCAAATAATGTACCATGTGAGATCAAGTGTCTACTGGTATTGTAAGTAACTGTGGATCGTGCTTCATTAACTAACCCATGTTATGTGTTTGTGAAGTCTATATGAGATAGGTGTTTCTCATGGGCTTGCACCAAAATAAAGATTTCAAGTAGCCTATGTGAAGACAGAACCATGTAATGATGGTCATAGAGTTTAAGATCTGCAAGTTCAAGATAAGCATCCAGAGAATATAAGCTTGAAGCTTGATGTCCACGTGGTGATAATTTAAATGTGAAGGTGTGCTTAAGTGAAGCCTTCCCCCGTTGCAATTTGGGTAGGAAACTTGATAATCTTCACCAAGTTATCATGGTTAAGAAAAGGATTCCACCATGAGGCAAGCATAAATGTAAGCATCAAGCTCAAGTGGAATGTGCAAGGCAAATATATAACTTAGCTAGTTTTTCTAGTTTTTCCGGTCTAAAGGTGCTTGGTGGGAGACCGGGTTCTGGATTGTTAGTCGTGCTATCAAGAGGGACTACCGGGCGAGTAGCTTGATCACATCATTTGTAGAGTGCTCAAACATTTGCATTTGTTGCATCCTCATTTTTTGGCTGACCTTGGGCATTTCTCTATGTGGGGACCTTGGACTTGTCAATAGCTTCAAAGCGATATCAAGATTATCAAAATTGGAGTTTGTATGACAAAGTTATTCATGTTTTTAGTTTTCTGTTATTTGTGGATGGGGGTTGTGGATGGATCTTGGAGTTATTTGTTGATTTCCTCCATTGTATCCCCTCTCTCCAGTCTTCTACCTTCTTGAGTTGCATGTTGTTTGAAATTGATTTGCATTTATTGCATTAGTTCGGGCCCTACTAATTTGTTCGAGTGAGAGTCTGCGAGCTTATTACTCTTGGAGGCCACTGTCTCCTAGACGGTTTTGCAGTGTTGACTTGGCGATCTCTTCGAGAAGTTGAAGAGGCATAGGTGGTCTTGTGAAGGCTATACAACATGATATGCCTCCATCATGTCCAACTTGACAACACATAGCAGATTTTTCCTCTATCTTGTTCGCATGAACACACTCATACACCAGAAAGATGTTGTTCGTAATAAATCTACCCAACACAAACATGCTTTGTTCCTCAAAAATTAATATAGGGAGCACCACCATTCGATGATTAGTTAGAACCTTCACAGCAATCTTATAGAGAATGTTACACATGCTAATCAACTTTCTGCCGATTCCGTCAGAAAACCTACTTGTTATACAGGTTTTTCGAAGAACCTTCACTCAACATGGATGTGTTAGGACATCTAGTCCGGACCAGTCCGCGGATAATGATGCGGGAGCCAATTATCCAACCGTTTCCCCTATATGTTTGCCTCTATTTTTTTCTAAGCCTGTAGCACTCAAAATAATTATAGAAAAATGGGGCATAATTCATCATAAATAGCATGCAAATATCTCCAGTACAATAATAGTTCAAATGTAAATATTACATCCGAGATAACCGGATGTTCAACAAATTTTTCGTATTCAGCGATTCCAAATTCAACGATACTAGAATCAGAGCTGGTACATGGCATCCCACACATGCTGCGCCTTGAACTTCATCCAACAATGTATGGTGTGTGAATGAGATGCCCTCGTCTTGTAGTACAGCACGGCAGAGCGTGCAGGCTATACAACATGTAGAGCAGCATTGATTGAATGAATGAATTAGCCAACATGTAGAGCAACAGAAAGCAAGACTTATGATCACCATGGTTGATGCACCCGATAGCCAATGATACGTCTCCAACGTATCTATAATTTATGAAGTATTCATGCCATGTTTACAACAATTTTATATGGTTTGGGTGCAATTTTATATGATTTAAATGGAACTAACCTGGACTGACGCTGTTTTCGGCAGAACTACAGTGGTGTTGTTTTTTGTGTAGAAATCAAAGTTCTCCAAATGCAGCGAAACTTTTTGACGATTTTTTGGAAGAAAAGAGGCACTAGAAGCTTTGTGGGAGGGCCAAAAGAGCCACGAGGGCCCACAAGGCACCAGGGCGCGCCAGGTGGGGCTGGCTCACCCTGGTACCTTGTGGGCTACTCGTGGCCCATCTTCTCGTTATTCCAATGCTAAAAAATCCTATATATATATATATATGAATCCCCAGAAATAACCCTAGATCAGAAGTTTCGCCTCCGCAAGCCTCTATAGCCACGAAAAACTAATCTAGACCCTGTTCCGGCACCCTGCCGGAGAGGGAAATCATCACCGGAGGCCATCTTCATCATCCCGGCGGCCACCATGATGAGGAGGGAGTAGTCCACCCTTGGGGCTGAGGGTTTGTACCAGTAGCTATGTGTTTAATCTCTCTGTCTCTCTCTCTCTCTCGTGTTCTTGATTAGTCATGACCTTGATGTATCGGGAGCTTCGTTTAATATAGTTGGATCATATGGTGTTTTCCCCTCTCTATCTTGTTGTGATGAATTGATTTTTCCCTTTTGGAACTCGTTGTTATCGGATTGAATACTTTTATGAATTTGAGAACACTTGATGCATGTCTTGCTATGAATACCCATGGTGACAATGGGGTATCATATTGATTCACTTGATGTGTGTTTCGGCACTTAACTCACGGAGTCCCGAGGTGACATTGGGGTAATCTATGCATAGGGGTTGATTCACGTTCTCGTCTTTGTTTCTCCAGAAGAAATCTTGGGGCACTCTTTGAGGTTCTTTATGTTGGACTGAGTATTATAAATCTGAAATTGTTTGATGCATATCGTATAATCAACTCACGGATACTCGTGGTGACATTGGAGTATCTAGGTGACATTAGAGTTGGTTGATGTGTATCATATGGTGTTATTTTAGTACGAACTCTTAGATAGATCGATCGGAAAGGATAACTTGGTGTTATTTTAGTACGAACTCTTGGATAGATCGATCGGAAAGGATAACTTTGAGGTGGTTTCATACCCTACAAACAATTTCGTCTTATGTTCTCCGCTAGATAAGAACTTCGGAGTGATTCTTCTTCGCACGTTGAGGGGTGGTTATATGATCCAATTATATTGGCATTGTTGAGAGATTGCACTAGCAAAAGTACGGACCCTAGGCCTCATTTTCAAGCATGGCAATACAATTTGTGCTCACTTTTGTTACTTGCTACCTTGCTGTTTTTTATTGTTACTATTACAAAAATCAATATCTACTATCCATATTACACTTGTATCACCATCTCTTCGCCGAACTAGTGCACCTATACAATTTACCATTGTATTTGGTGTGTTGGGGACACAAGAGACTCTTTGTTATTTGGTTGCAGGGTTGTTTGAGAGAGACCATCTTCATCCTACGCCTCCCACGGATTGATAAACCTTAGGTCATCCACTTGAGGAAAAATTGCTACTTGATAACCCACAAGTATAGGGTATCGTTTGTATCCTTCTTCGATAAATAAGAGTGCGAACCCAACGAGGAGCTAAAGGTAGAACAAATATTCCCTCAAGTTCTATCGACCACCAATACAACTCTATGCACATTTGACATTTGCTTTACCTAAAACAAGTATGAAACTATTTGGCAAGAATAAAACTACGAGTACTTTGCGAGAATAAAACTATGAATAAATTGCAAGGCAATAAAAGTAGATAGTTTTGTCAACAAGAAAGTCATTGGTCCCTAGGCAATCGATAACAAGTACCGGTAATCATTCTTATAATTTAATATGAGGGAGAGGCATGAGCTAACATACTTTCTCTACTTGGATCATATGCACTTATGATTTGACCCCTAGCAAGCATCTGCAACTACTAAAGATCATTAAGGTCATGAAACCCAACCATAGCATTAAGTATCAAGTCCTCTTTATCCCATACGCAACAACCCACCTACTCGGGTTTAAGCTTCTGTCACTCTCGCAACCCACCATAAGTGAATCATGAACGTATTGCAACACCCTACAGCGAGGATCCCCCCGTTTGCGCGAGATGGAGGGCACAGTAGGACAACATCATAAATAAAATATACAATCATACCAACCAAGATCACGATTAACCCATAGGACAAAACGGATCTACTCAAACATCATAGGATAACCATAGATCATTGGGAAATGATATATGGAGTTGAGCACCATGTTTAAGTAGAGATTACAGTGGGGGAAGAGGTGTTACACCACTGCATAGAGGGGGAGAAAGTTGGTGTTGACGGTAGCAAGATTGTTGATGTAGATCGCCATCACGATCCTAGCCACGGCGCCACTCCGGCGCCACCGGGAGAGAGGGGGAGAGAGCCCCTCCTCCTTCTTCTTCTTATTCCTTGGCATCCCCCTAGATGGGAGGAGAGTTCCCCCTCTGGTCCATGGCCTCCATGGCGGGTGGGAGCCCCTCCGAGATTGGATCTCCCTCTCTGTTCTCTTCTGTTTCGCGCTCCCCTGATCTGGCCGAAAACCGTTTCTTATATTCCCGAAGATCCGTAACTCCGATTGCGCTGAGATTTTAACACGATTTTTTTCCGGATATAAGCTTCCTTACGCCCGAAGTAGATCTCCAACCGACGTTCGAGGAGGGCACTAAAGGAAATATGCCCTAGAGGCAATAATAAAGTAGTTATTTATATTTCCTTATATCATGATAAATGTTTATTATTCATGCTAGAATTGTATTAACCGGAAACTTAGTACATGTATGAATATATAGACAAACTAAGTGTCACTAGTATGCCTTTACTTGACTAGCTCGTTGAATCAAAGATGGTTAAGTTTCCTAGCCATAGACATGAGTAGTCATTTGATTAACGGGATCACATCATTAGAGAATGATGTGATTGACTTGACCCATTGCATTAGCTTAGCATACGATCGTTTAGTATATTGCTATTGCTTTCTTCATGACTTATACATGTTCCTATGACTATGAGATTATGCAACTCCCGAATACCAGAGGAACACTTTGTGTGCTACCAAACGTCACAACGTAACTGGGTGATTATAAAGGTGCTCTACAGGTGTCTCCGATGGTACTTGTTGAGTTGGCATAGATCGAGATTAGGATTTGTCACTACGATTGTCGGAGAGGTATCTCTGGGCCCTCTCGGTAATGCACATCACTAAAAGCCTTGCAAGCAATGCAACTAATGAGTTAGTAGCGGGATTATGCATTACGGAACGAGTAAAGAGACTTGCCGGTAACGAGATTGAACTAGGTATTGAGATACCGACGATTGAATCTCGGGCAAGTAACATACCGATGACAAAGGGAACAATGTATGTTGTTATGCGGTTTGACCGATAAAGATCTTCGTAGAATATGTGGGAGCCAATATGAGCATCCAGGTTCCGCTATTGGTTTTTGACCGGAGACGTGTCTCGGTCATGTCTACATAGTTCTCGAACCCATTGGGCCCGCACGCTTAACGTTCGGTGACGATCTGTATTATGAGTTTATGTGTTTTGATGTACCGAAGGTAGTTCGTAGTCCCGGATATGATCACGCACATGACGAAGAGACTCGAAATGGTCGAGACATAAAGATTGATATATTGGAAGCCTATATTTGGACATCGGAATAGTTCCGGGTGAAATCGGGATTTTACCGGAGTACCGGGAGGTTACCGGAACCCCCCGGTAAGTGTATGGGCCTTATTGGGCCATAGTGGAGAGAGAGAGAGGAGACCAGGGCAGGCCGCGCCCCCCCTCTCCCTCTGGTCCAAATTGGACTAGGAGGGGGCGGCGCCCCCCTTTCCTTCCTCCCTCTCTCCCCCTTCATTCTCTCCTAGTCCAACTAGGGAAGGGGGGAATCCTACTCCCGGTGGGAGTAGGACTCCTCCAGGGCGCGCCATAGAGGGCCGGCCCTCCCCCTCCTCCACTCCTTTATATACGGGGGAGGGGGCACCCCATAGACACACAAGTTGATCAGTTGATCTTTTAGCCGTGTGCGGTGCTCCCCTCCACCATAATCCACCTCGGTCATATCATAGCGGTGCTTAGGCGAAGCCCTGCGTCGGTAGCTTCATCATCACTGTCATCACGCCGCCGTGCTGACGGAACTCTCCCTCGAAGCTCTGCTGGATCGGAGTTCGTGGGACGTCACCGAGCTGAACGTGTGCTGAACTTGGAGGTGCCGTGCGTTCGGTACTTGGATCGGTCGGATCGTGAAGACGTACAACTACATCAACCGCGTTCTCATAACGCTTTCGCTTACGGTCTACGAGGGTACGTGGACGACACTCTCCCCTCTCGTTTCTATGCATGACCATGATCTTGCGTGTGCGTAGGAATTTTTTTGAAATTACCACGTTCCCCAACAGTGGCATCCGAGCCAGGTTTATGCGTAGATGTTATATGCACGAGTAGAACACAAGTGAGTTGTGGGCGATACAAGTCATACTGCTTACCAGCATGTCATACTTTGATTCGGCGGTATTGTTGGATGAAGCGGCCCGGACCGACATTACGCGTAAGCTTACGCGAGACTAGTTCTACCGACGTGCTTTGCACACAGGTGGCTGGCGGGTGTCAGTTTCTCCAACTTTAGTTGAATCGAGTGTGGCTACGCCTGGTCCTTGTGAAGGTTAAAATAGCACATACTTGACGAAATATCGTTGTGGTTTTGATGCATAGGTAAGAACGGTTCTTGCTCAGCCCGTAGCAGCCACGTAAAACTTGCAACAACAAAGTAGAGGACGTCTAACTTGTTTTTGCAGGGCATGCTGTGATGTGATATGGTCAAGACATGATGCTAAATTTTATTGTATGAGATGATCATGTTTTGTAACAGAGTTATCGGCAACTGGCAGGAGCCATATGGTTGTCGCTTTATTGTATGAAATGCAATCGCCATGTAATTGCTTTACTTTATCACTAAGCGGTAGCGATAGTCGTAGAAGCAATAGTTGGCGAGACGACAACGATGCTACGATGGAGATCAAGGTGTCGCGCCGGTGACGATGGTGATCATGACGGTGCTTTGGAGATGGAGATCAAAGGCACAAGATGATGATGGCCATATCATATCACTTATATTGATTGCATGTGATGTTTATCTTTTATGCATCTTATTTTGCTTAGATCGACGGTAGCATTATAAGATGATCTCTCACTAAATTTCAAGGTATAAGTGTTCTCCCTGAGTATGCACCGTTGCGAAAGTTCGTCGTGCCGAGACACCACGTGATGATCGGGTGTGATAAGCTCTACGTTCACATACAACGGGTGCAAGCCAGTTTTGCACACGCAGAATACTCGGGTTAAACTTGACGAGCCTAGCATATGCAGATATGGCCTCGGAACACTGAGACCGAAAGGTCGAGCGTGAATCATATAGTAGATATGATCAACATAGTGATGTTCACCATTGAAAACTACTCCATCTCACGTGATGATCGGACATGGTTTAGTTGATATGGATCACGTGATCACTTAGATGATTAGAAGGATGTCTATCTAAGTGGGAGTTCTTAAGTAATATGATTAATTGAACTTTAATTTATCATGAACTTAGTACCTGATAGTATTTTGCATGTCTATGTTGTTGTAGATAGATGGCCCGTGCTGTTGTTCCGTTGAATTTTAATGCGTTCCTTGAGAAAGCAAAGTTGAAAGATGATGGTAGCAATTACACGGACTGGGTCCGTAACTTGAGGATTATCCTCATTGCTGCACAGAAGAATTACGTCCTGGAAGCACCGCTAGGTGCCAAACCCGCTGCAGGAGCAACGCCAGATGTTATGAACGTCTGGCAGAGCTAAGCCGATGACTACTCGATAGTTCAGTGTGCCATGCTTTACGGCTTAGAACCGGGACTTCAACGACGTTTTGAACGTCATGGAGCATATGAGATGTTCCAGGAGTTGAAGTTAATATTTCAAGCAAATGCCCGGATTGAGAGATATGAAGTCTCCAATAAGTTCTACAGCTGCAAGATGGAGGAGAATAGTTCTGTCAGTGAGCATATACTCAAAATGTCTGGGTATAACAATCACTTGATTCAACTGGGAGTTAATCTTCCGGATGATAGTGTCATTGACAGAATTCTTCAATCACTGCCACCAAGCTACAAGAGCTTCGTGATGAACTATAATATGCAAGGGATGGATAAGACAATTCCCGAGCTCTTCGCGATGCTAAAGGCTGCGGAGGTAGAAATCAAGAAGGAGCATCAAGTGTTGATGGTCAACAAGACCACCAGTTTCAAGAAAAAGGGTAAAGGGAAGAAGGGGAACTTCAAGAAGAACGGCAAGCAAGTTGCTGCTCAAGTGAAGAAGCCCAAGTCTGGACCTAAGCCTGAGACTGAGTGCTTCTACTGCAAAGGGACTGGTCACTGGAAGCGGAACTGCCCCAAGTATTTGGCGGATAAGAAGGATGGCAAGGTGAACAAAGGTATATGTGATATACATGTTATTGATGTGTACCTTACTAATGCTCGCAGTAGCACCTGGGTATTTGATACTGGTTCTGTTGCTAATATTTGCAACTCGAAACAGGGACTACGGATTAAGCGAAGATTGGCTAAGGACGAGGTGACGATGCGCGTGGGAAATGGTTCCAAAGTCGATGTGATCGCGGTCGGCACGCTACCTCTACATCTACCTTCGGGATTAGTTTTAGACCTGAATAATTGTTATTTGGTGCCAGCGTTGAGCATGAACATTATATCTGGATCTTGTTTGATGCGAGACGGTTATTCATTTAAATCTGAGAATAATGGTTGTTCTATTTATATGAGTAATATCTTTTATGGTCATGCACCCTTGAAGAGTGGTCTATTTTTGATGAATCTCGATAGTAGTGATACACATATTCATAATATTGAAGCTAAAAGATGCAGAGTTGATAATGATAGTGCAACTTATTTGTGGCACTGCCGTTTAGGTCATATTGGTGTAAAGCGCATGAAGAAACTCCATTCTGATGGACTTTTGGAATCACTTGATTATGAATCACTTGGTACTTGCGAACCATGCCTCATGGGCAAGATGACTAAAACGCCGTTCTCCGGAACTATGGAGCGAGCAACAGATTTGTTGGAAATCATACATACTGATGTATGTGGTCCGATGAATGTTGAGGCTCGCGGCGGGTATCGTTATTTTCTCACCTTCACAGATGATTTGAGCAGATATGGGTATATCTACTTGATGAAACATAAGTCTGAAACATTTGAAAAGTTCAAAGAATTTCAGAGTGAAGTGGGAAAATCATCGTAACAAGAAAATAAAGTTTCTACGATCTGATCGTGGAGGAGAATATTTGAGTTACGAGTTTGGTCTTCATTTGAAACAATGCGGAATAGTTTCGCAACTCACGCCACCCGGAACACCACAGCGTAATGGTGTGTCCGAACGTCGTAATCGTACTTTACTAGATATGGTGCGATCTATGATGTCTCTTACTGATTTACCGCTATCGTTTTGGGGTTATGCTTTAGAGACGGCTGCATTCACGTTAAATAGGGCACCATCTAAATCCGTTGAGACGACGCCTTATGAACTGTGGTTTGGCAAGAAACCAAAGTTGTCGTTTCTTAAAGTTTGGGGCTGCGATGCTTATGTGAAAAAGCTTCAACCTGATAAGCTCGAACCCAAATCGGAGAAATGTGTCTTCATAGGATACCCAAAGGAGACTGTTGGGTACACCTTCTATCACAGATCCGAAGGCAAGACATTCGTTGCTAAGAATGGATCCTTTCTAGAGAAGGAGTTTCTCTCGAAAGAAGTGAGTGGGAGGAAAGTAGAACTTGATGAGGTAACTGTACCTGCTCCCTTATTGGAAAGTAGTTCATCACAGAAATCTGTTCCTGTGACTCCTACACCAATTAGTGAGGAAGCTAATGATGATGATCATGTAACTTCAGATCAAGTTACTACCGAACCTCGTAGGTCAACCAGAGTAAGATCCGCACCAGAGTGGTACGGTAATCCTGTTCTGGAGGTCATGTTACTTGACCATGACGAACCTACGAACTATGAGGAAGCGATGATGAGCCCAGATTCCGCAAAATGGCTTGAGGCCATGAAATCTGAGATGGGATCCATGTATGAGAACAAAGTGTGGACTTTGGTTGACTTGCCCGATGATCGGCAAGCCATCGAGAATAAATGGATCTTCAAGAAGAAGACATGACGCTGACGGTAATGTTACTGTCTACAAAGCTCGACTTGTTGCGAAAGGTTTTCGACAAGTTCAAGGAGTTGACTACGATGAGACTTTCTCACCCGTAGCGATGCTTAAGTCCGTCCGAATCATGTTAGCAATTGCCGCATTTTATGATTATGAAATTTGGCAAATGGATGTAAAGACTACATTCCTGAATGGATTTCTGGAAGAAGAGTTGTATATGATGCAACCTGAAGGTTTTATTGATCCAAAGGATGCTAACAAAGTGTGCAAGCTCCAGCGATCCATCTATGGACTGGTGTAAGCATCTCGGAGTTGGAATAACGTTTTGATAGTGTGATCAAAGCATATGGTTTTATAAAGACTTTTGGAGAAGCCTGTATTTACAAGAAAGTGAGTGGGAGCTCTGTGGCATTTCTAATATTATATGTGGATGACATATTGTTGATTGGAAATGATATAGAATTTATGGATAGCATAAACGGATACCTGAATAAGAGCTTTTCAATGAAAGACCTCGGTGAAGCTGCTTATATATTGGGAATCAAGATCTATAGAGATAGATCAAGACGCCTAATTGGACTTTCACAAAGCACATACCTTGATAAAGTTTTGAAAAAATTCAAAATGGATCAAGCAAAGAAAGGGTTCTTGCCTGTGTTACAAGGTGTGAAGTTGAGTCACACTCAATGCCCGACCACTGCACAAGATAGAGAGAAAATGAAGATGTTTCCTATGCTTCAGCCATAGGCTCTATCATGTATGCAATGTTGTGTACCAGACCTGATGTGTTCCTTGCTATTATTTTAGCAGGGAGGTACCAAAGTAATCCAGGAGTTGATCACTAGACAGCGGTCAAGAACATCCTGAAATACCTCAAAAGGACTAAGGATATGTTTCTCGTTTATGGAGGTGACAAAGAGCTCGTCGTAAATGGTTACGTCGATGCAAGCTTTGACACTGATCCGGATGACTCTAAGTCACAAACCGGATACGTATTTATATTGAACGGTGGAGCTGTCAGTTGGTGCACTTCTAAGCAAAGCGTCGTGGTGGGATCTACATGTGAAGCGGAGTACATAGCTGCTTCGGAAGCGGCAAATGAAGGAGTTCATATCCGATCTAGGTGTCATACCTAGTGCATCGGGTCCAATGAAAATCTTTTGTGACAATACTGGTGCAATTGCCTTGGCAAAGGAATCTAGATTTCACAAGAGAACCAAGCACATCAAGAGACGCTTCAATTCCATCCGCGACCAAGTCAAGGAGGGAGACATAGAGATTTGCAAGATACATACGATTCTGAATGTTGCAGACCCGTTCACTAAGCCTCTCTCACGAGCAAAACATGATCAGCACCAAGACTCCATGGGTGTTAGAATCATTACTGTGTAATCTAAATTATTGACTCTAGTGCAAGTGGGAGACTGAAGGAAATATGCCCTAGAGGCAATAATAAATTGTTATTTATATTTCCTTATATCATGATAAATGTTTATTATTCATGCTAGAATTGTATTAACCGGAAACTTAGTACATGTGTGAATATATATATACAAACTAAGTGTCACTAGTATGCCTCTACTTGACTAGCTCGTTGAATCAAAGATGGTTAAGTTTCCTAGCCATAGACATGAGTTGTCATTTGATTAACGGGATCACATCATTAGTGAATGATGTGATTGACTTGACCCATTCCGTTAGCTTAGCATACGATCGTTTAGTATATTGCTATTGCTTTCTTCATGACTTATACATGTTCCTATGACTATGAGATTATGCAACTCCCGAATACCGGAGGAACACTTTGTGTGCTACCAAACGTCACAACGTAACTGGGTGATTATAAAGGTGCTCTACAGGTGTCTCCGATGGTACTTGTTGAGTTGGCATAGATCGAGATTAGGATTTGTCACTATGATTGTCGGAGAGGTATCTCTGGGCCCTCTCGGTAATGCACATCACTATAAGCCTTGCAAGCAATGCAACTAATGAGTTAGTAGCGGGATGATGCATTACGGAACGAGTAAAGAGACTTGCCGGTAACGATATTGAACTAGGTATTGAGATACCGACGATCGAATCTCGGGCAAGTAACATACCGATGACAAAGGGAACAACGTATGTTGTTATGCGATTTGACCGAAAGATCTTCATAGAATATGTGGGAGCCAATATGAGCATCCAAGTTCCGCTATTGGTTTTTGACCGGAGACGTGTCTCAGTCATGTCTACATAGTTCTCAAACCCGTAGGGTCCGCACGCTTAACGTTCAGTGACGATCGGTATTATGAGTTTATGTGTTTTGATGTACCGAAGGTAGTTCGGAGTCCCGGATATGATCACGGACATGACGAGGAGTCTCGAAATGGTCGAGACATAAAGATCGATATATTGGAAGCCTATATTTGCACATTAGAATAGTTCCGGGTGAAATCGGGATTTTACCGGAGTACCGGGAGGTTACCGGAACCCCTCGGTAAGTGTATGGGCCTTATTGGGCCATAGTGGAGAGAAAGAGAGGAGACCAGGGCAGGCCACACGCCCCCTCTCCCTCTGGTCCGAATTGGACTAGGAGGGGGGCGGCGCCCCCCTTTCCTTCCTCCCTCTCTCCCCCTTCCTTCTCTCCTAGTCCAACTAGGGAAGGGGGGGGGAATCCTACTCCCGGTGGGAGTAGGGCTCCTCCAGGGCACGCCATAGAGGGCCGGTCCTCCCCTCCTCCACTCCTTTATATACGGGGGAGGGGGCACCCCATAGACACACAAGTTGATCAGTTGATCTTTTAGCCGTGTGCGGTGCCCCCCTCCACCATAATCCACCTCGGTCATATCGTAGCGGTGCTTAGGCGAAGCCCTGCATCGGTAGCATCATCATCACCGTCATCATGCCGTCGTGCTGACGGAACTCTCCCTCGAAGCTCTGCTGGATCGGAGTTCGTGGGACGTCACCGAGCTGAACGTGTGCTGAACTCGGAGGTGCCGTGCGTTCGGTACTTGGATCGGTCGGATTGTGAAGACGTACAACTACATCAACCGCGTTCTCATAACGCTTCCGCTTACGGTCTACGAGGGTACGTGGACGACACTCTCCCCTCTCGTTGCTATGCATCACCATGATCTTGCATGTGCGTAGGAATTTTTTTAAATTACTACGTTCCCCAACAGGCACAACCCACCACCACGCGCCAGGGGCCTGGGGCGCGCCCTGGTGTCTTGTGGGCTGTGTGGGCCTCCGTTTGCGGTGATTCTAACTCCCAAAAATCACATATATTCCAAAATAATTCTCCATCAAAATTTTATTGCATTTGGACTTCGTTTGATATGGATTTTCTACGATACAAAAAACATGCAAAAATCAAGAACTGGCACTGGGCAATGGATCAATAGGTTAGTCCAATAAATCATATAAAAAGGTGCCAAAAATATGTGAAATTTGTATAATATTGGCATTAAACAATCAAAAATTATAGATACGACGGAGACGTATCAGCATCCCCAAGCTTAATTCTTGCTCGTCCTTGAGCAGGTAAATGATAAAAAAGATAATTTTTGATGTGGAATGCTACCTAGCATAAACTTGATCATATATCTAATCATGGCATGAATATTAAGACATAAGTGATTCAAAGCAATAGTCTATAATTTGACATGAAGACATCAATACTCAGGCATCCCAACAAACAATCATGTCTTTCAAAATATCAAGGCTAAAGAAAGCTATCCCTACAAAATCATATAATCTTGTCATGCTCTGTCTTCTTAACACAAAGTATTTATCATGCGCAACCCCGATGACAAGCCGAGCAATTGGTTCATACTTTTTAACGTGCTTCAGCTTTTTCAACTCTCATGCAATACATGAGTGCAAGCCATGGATATAGCACTATGGGTGGAATAGAGTATGATGATAGGGGTAAATATAGAGAAGACAAAAAAGTAAGAAACTCTCACATCGACGCGGCTAACCAACGGGCTATGGAGATGCCCATCAATTGATATCTACGCGAGGAGTAGGGATTGCCATGCAACGAATGCACTAAGAGCTATAAGTGTATGAAAGCTCAATATGAAACTAAGTAGGTGTGCATCTAATCCTATAATGAAAAATTCCCACTAGTATATGAAAGTGACAACATAGGAGGCTCTCCATATGAAAAACATGGTGCTACTTTGAAGCACAAGTGTGGTAAAGGATACTAACAATGCCCCTTCTCCCTTTGTTTTATTTTTATTTTTATTTTTTCTTTCTTTCTTTCTTTCTTTTATTTTTTCTTTTTCTTTTTCTTTTTTCTTTTTCTTTTTTCTTTTTTTTCTCTCATTGTCCGGAGTCTCATCCCGACTTGTGGGGGAATCATAGTCTCCATCATCCTTTCCTCACTGGGGCACTGCTCTAAAAATGAATAATGATGATCATCACACTTCTATTTACTTATAACTCAGAAGAAATAAAAATTACAACTCGATACCTATGACAAAGTATGACTCTATATGAATGCCTCTGGCATATACCAGGATGTGCAATGATCTAGCGTAACATGTATGAAAAATGATGAACGGTGGCTGAGCCACAACCACTATGTCAGCTATATGATCATGCAAAGCAATATGACAATGAATGCTCAAGTCATCAAACGGAAGCGGTGGAAGTTGCATGGCAATATATCTCGGAATGGCCATGGAAAAGGCATAATAGGTAGGTATGATGGCTGTTTTGAGGAAGATATAATAAGGTGTGATAGAGCGTATCATACCACGGGGTTTGGATGCACCGGCGAAGTTTGCACCAACTCTCGAGGTGAGAAAGGGCAATGCACGGTACCGTAGAGGCTAGGAAATTGTGAAAAGGTAAGAGTGTGCATAATCCATGGACTCACATTAGTCATAAAGAACTCATATACTTGTTGCAAAAGTTTATTAGCCCTCGAAGCAAATAACTACTACGCATGCCCCTAGGGGGATAGATTGGTAGGAAAAGACCATCGCTCGTCCCCGACCGCCACTCATAAGGAAGACAATCAATAATAAATCATGCTCCAACTTCATAGCATAACGAGAGACTATACGTGCATGCTTCAGGAATCACAAACCTTAACACCAATATTATTACTAAACACAACCATTTACTAGTACCTCCCACATATTATCATCTCTATATCGCAAAACTATTGCAAGGATCAAACATATCATATTCAGTGATCCATAAGTTTTATGTAGGATTTCGTGACTAACCATGCAATTGACCAATTCATGTTGACTCTCTAAATAGGTATAAGTGAAGCATGAGAGTTTAATTCTTTCTACAAAAGATCATGCTCTAACAAATATAAGTGAAGCAAAAGAGCATTCTTCAATCAACGGTTTTCTATGTGAAGAGAAACAGGCAATCCAAACTTCAAATGATATAAGTAAAGCACATGAAGCATTCTATAAAGCCGTACTCAAAAGATTTAAGTGAAGTGCAATGAGCATTCTATAAATCAACCATGGACTATCTCATACCAGCATGGTTCATAAAAGAAAAATGAAAAATAAACACAAAAGACGCTCCAAGATTCACACATATCACATGAACGAAACGAGAACGAAAACATGTCGATACTTGTTGAAGAAAGATGGGATGCCTTCCGGGGCATCCCCAAGCTCAGATGCTTGAGTCTCCTTGAATATTTACTTGGGGTGCCTTGGGCATCGCCAAGCTTGAGCTCTTTCCTCTCCTCCTTCTCCTCATATCGAGACCTCCTAGATCTTTGATCACTTCATCCACACAAAACTCAACAGAAAGCTCGGTAAGATCCGTTAGTATAATAAAGCAAATCACTACTATAAGTACTGTTGCAAACCAATTCATATTTTGTTTTTGCATTGTAGCTACTGTAATATAACTTTTTCATGGCTTAATCCACTGATAGACTCGACAGTTTCATCAAAACAAGCAAAACAATGCATCAAAAATAGAATCTGTCTTAAACAGGACAGTCAGTAGTAACCTGAACATTCACCGTACTTATGGTACTCCAAAAATTCTGAAATTTTTTGGAGAAAATAAACAATTTGTTTATCAAGACTGTGCAAAAAGTTTCAGAACCTTTCGGCGCTCCAGTAAAAAATGTAAAATTGCGCGCTACAGCCAAAGTTTCTGTTTTTGCACCGCACATACCAACAAGCAATCTACTCATCCTAAAGGCAAATCTTGGCACATTATTTTTATAATACAATGGAATTGTACAAGGGGATAATTATTTTTGTTGAAAAATTTCTGCAATTCAAGATTCACAAAGTTTCCATGGGCATGAACAAAGTTCAAGGCATACTCCCGCTTCCACGGTGCTCGTCTATCTCACTTTCACTTTCCTTTTTGTGAAGTTTTAAGTTCCTCTCTATATTTTTTTGTTTTTAAACTTTATAAAAGCACTCAACAGAAATAAATGACTCTCTAAAACTTTCGGGTTGTCTCCCTGGTAGCGCTTTCTTTAAAGCCATTAAGCTAGGCATAAAGTGCTCAAGCAATGAATCCACCTGAATCCCAAGGTATATCAAAGTCAATTTTAATTAATAATGACTAGCGAAAAGGCCCGTGCGTTGCAACGGGAGAAAAAATTCCACTCATAACTCTAGCCGGGTCAGTTGGACAAATTGTGTGTGGCCGGTTGACAGGTTATGAGATCGAACCCTCCCATTGACAATTTTATTTTTCTCCGGACCTGGGCCACAGTGCGCCGCCAGATGGGCTTCCTCCGTTGGGCCAAAACGGGTGGCAAGTAACGAAACCAAATAGTGTATGTGAAATTAATTGAAGCCAGACCAAACGAAGCGGGACGAAACCAAGAATATCACCTCCCTTTAATAGTAGGTATAGATTTGGCATTTAGTAATGAGCACAAATCAACATATAGCATGCAATGACGAAGTCTAACTCTCTTCCTATGCATCGGCATGTCATACAAGAACAATTCATGCACATCAAGTAAAGGCCAATACATAGCATAAGCGGTTTCTTGCAATTTTATCGTGTTGGAAACATAGAGAGGCGGAAATGTAGTTCCTCTCTCATAATAATTGCAAGTAGGAGCAGCAAGCACATGCATATTATATTCATCAAAATCATCATGTGTAACGGTAAAAGGCAACCCATCAATGTAATCCTTAATAAGTGCAAACTTCTCCGATATAGTGTAGTTGGGAGAATTCAAAAAGATAATAGGACTATCATGTGTGGGTGCAATAGCAATATTCTACAACTTTTACATACTTTTGGCAACTTTTTATACTATTTTTGGGACTAACATATTGATCCAGTGTCCAGTGCCAGTTCCTGTTTGTTGCATGTTTTTTGTTTTGCAGAAAATCCATATTAAACGGAGTCCAAATGGGATAAAAACTTACAGAGATTTTTTTGAATATATGTGAATTTTGGGAAGTGGAATCAACGCGAGACGATGCCCGAGGGGCTCACGAGGGTGAGGGGCGTGCCCCAAGGGGTAGGGCGCGCCCGGGGCCCTTGTGGCCACTCTGTAAGGCGGTTGGTGCCCTTCTTTAGCCGCAAGAAAGCCAATATCCAGATAAAAATCGTGTCCAAATTTCAACCCAATCGGAGTTACGGATCTCCGGGAATTTAAGAAACGGTGAAAGGGCAGAACCAGGGAGCGCAGAAATAGAAGGAAACAGAGAGAGACAGAGATCCAATCTCGGAGGGGCTCCCGCCCCTCCGCCGCCATGGAGGCCAAGGACCAGAGGGGAAACCCTTCTCCCGTCTAGGGGAAGGTCAAGGAAGAAGAAGAAGAAGAAGAAGGGGGGCTCTCTCCCCCTCTCTCCCGGTGGCGCCGGAACGCCACCGGGGCCATCATCGCGAAAACGATCTACACCAACAACTTCACCGCCGTCATCACCAAGTCTTCCCCCCTCTATGCAGCGGTGTAACCCCTCTTTTACCTGCTGTAATCTCTACTTAAACATGGTGATCAACGCTATATATTATTTCCCAATGATGTATGGCTATCCTATGATGTTTGAGTAGATCCGTTTTGTCCTATGGGTTAATTGATGTTCATGATTGGTTTGAGTTGCATGTTTTATTATTGCTTCTGTCCTATGGTGCTCTCCGTGTCGCGCCAGTGTGAGGGATCCCCGCTGTAGGGTTTGCAATATGTTCATGATTTGCTTATGGTGGGTGGCATGAGTGACAGAAGCACATACCCGAGTAAGTAGGTTGTTTGCGTATGGGAATAAAGAGGAGTTGATACTTTAATGCTATGGTTGGGTTTTACCTTAATGATCTTTAGTAGTTGCGGATGCTTGCTAGAGTTCCAATCATAAGTGCATATGATCCAAGGAGAGAAAGTATGTTAGCTTATGCCTCTCCCTCATATAAAATTGCAATAGTGATTACCGGTCTAGTTATTGATTGCCTAGGGACAAATAACTTTCTTGTGTGACAAAAAGCTCTCTACTAAAACTAACTTAGTTGTGTCTTCATCTAAACAACCCCTACTTTTTATTTACGCGCTCTTTATTATCTTGCAAACCTATCCAACAACACCTACAAAGTACTTCTAGTTTCATACTTGTTCTAGGTAAAGCGAACGTTAAGCGTGCGTAGAGTTGTATCGGTGGTCGATAGAACTTCAGGGAATATTTGTTCTACCTTTAGCTCCTTGCTGGTTCGACACTCTTACTTATTGAAAGAGGCTACAACTGATCCCCTATACTTGTGGGTTATCATTCATCAAAAAGGGATATTTCAAATGAATCAACGGGATCATAACAATTATGTCGGGGTACTAAAGTAGGGGCACTCCTTTGTACCGCTTTACTTGTGCACGGACAGTCAGAGCCGCGCCGACGGCCACACTTAGCAGGGCAAAGGAGGGAAACCGGGAAGAAGCCAAAGCACAAGACGGCCAAGGCAATGCCAAGACCAGGAACATAAGACAACAAAGGGGCGAGGTGGAGTCCCCCGGCAAGGCCCTTGCCGGGGCGGCCTCCGCGGCCCCAAGAGCCTTGCCGAGGCGGCTTGCCCAACACCAATAGAGTGAGCCACCCTTGAGCCCACGGGTTCCAACCCAGCCAACTGTATTGGAACTGGGGCTCGGGAGGCACCTCCGTGGTGGCATGCAAATCTTCGTCAAGATCATAAATTCACAAGACCAGATGAGGACCAGAAGACGACGACCCTCGGTGGGATCCTAGCCGAGGAGATCCACAAGACCCCCGGCAAGTGCCTTGCCGGGGACAACTGCAACGCCACGGCAAGACCCTTGCCGGGCCCCCGGCAAGGCCCTTGCCGAGGGCATCAGCGGGGCCACTGCCAGGCCCGCACCAGCCAAAACTCCACTGCCGTCCCCAAGCAGCTGCTAGCTCAACCAGCTGGGCAGGCACCTGCGTGGCGACGAGCGGCCTCCACACCAACTCAGCAAGCACCTGCGTGGTGGCATGCAGATCTTCGTGAAGACCCTGCCACCGCGCCACCTCAGCAGCCTGCCTGCCTACATGGCACTGCATGCATCGCTAGCCTGGGCGCATGTCGAAGCAAGGAGGAGCGGCGACGGACGGGACGGGCCTCGTTCCCGTCCCCGATAAAGCTAATGGACACCTAAGTAGCGCATTTAATGCACTTTGTCCCGTAATGCCGTGCGATAAGCTCGCACGCTGTAGACCTTTCCACCTCCTGTGTGCCACTGTGGCAACCCCTTTTTCCCGATAAAAGGAGGCCCGAGGCGACCAGGAGAGGGATTCGGCTTTTTGGAACTACGCAGCCACCGTAGCTAGTTCAGAAGCTCAAGAACACTCAATACATCCACCAAAGCAGGACTAGGGTTTTACGCATCCTCGCGGCCCAAACCTGGGTAAACGATCCTTGTGCTGGCTCTTGGACCTACTCTTCTCACAACCCCGCGCCCGCCGACCGTAGAAGGGATTCCAGTGATCCCATAGGTGTCGTTCTCACCGACATCTTTGGCGCGCCAGGTAGGGGGCGCAGTTGTGAGAATCTAGTCTAGCAGTTAGCCTAGCAGTTCTTTGTCGCCATGGCTCCCAAGAAGAAGACGATCACGACGATCGGCTCGTCGGGAGCCGAGCGGCCCGCGCCAGTGCGGGCGAGCAGTGGGCCGGTCGCGGATAGAACCCGATGTTGGAAATATGCCCTAGAGGCAATAATAAATAGGTTATTATTATATTTCCTTGTTCATGATAATCGTTTATTATCCATGCTAGAATTGTATTGATAGGAAACTCAGATACATGTGTGGATACATAGACAACACCATGTCCCTAGTAAGCCTCTAGTTGACTAGCTCGTTGATCAATAGATGGTTACGGTTTCCTGACCATGGACATTGGATGTCATTGATAACGGGATCACATCATTAGGAGAATGATGTGATGGACAAGACCCAATCCTAAGCCTAGCACAAGATCGTGTAGTTCGTTTGCTCAGAGCTTTTCTAATGTCAAGTATCATTTCCTTAGACCATGAGATTGTGCAACTCCCGGATACCGTAGGAATGCTTTGGGTGTACCAAGCGTCACAACTTAACTGGGTGGCTATAAAGGTGCACTACAGGTATCTCCGAAAGTGTCTGTTGGGTTGGCACGGATCGAGACTGGGATTTGTCACTCCGTG
Organism: Triticum aestivum; assembly: GCF_018294505.1. NCBI lineage: Eukaryota > Viridiplantae > Streptophyta > Magnoliopsida > Poales > Poaceae > Triticum > Triticum aestivum. The sequence goes on along the minus strand of NC_057799.1, from coordinate 427,893,478 downwards.
TAAACGGAGAGGTATCTCTGGGCCCACTCGATAGGACATCATCATAATGTGCACAATGTGACCAAGGAGTTGATCACGGGATGATGTGAGTTACGGAATGAGTAAAGAGACTTGCCGGAAACGAGATTGAACAAGGCATAGGGATACCGACAATCGAATCTCGGGCAAGTAACATATCGATAGACAAAGGGAATTGTATACAGGATTGATTGAATCCCCGACATCGTGGTTCATCCGATGAGATCATCGAGGAACATGTGGGAGCCAACATGGGTATCCAGATCCCGCTGTTGGTTATTGGCCGGAGAACGTCTCGGTCATGTCTGCATGGTTCCCGAACCCGTAGGGTCTACACACTTAAGGTTCGGTGACGCTAGGGTTATAGAGATATTAGTATGCGGTAACCCGAAAGTTGTTCGGAGTCCCGGATGAGATCCCGGACGTCACGAGGAGTTCCGGAATGGTCCGGAGGTAAAGATTTATATATGGGAAGTCTTATTTTGGTCGCCGGAAAAGTTTCGCACTTTATCGGTATTGTACCGGGAGTGCCGAAAGGGTCCGGGGGTCCACCAAGGGGGTCCACCAGCCCCGGGGGGCCACATGGGCTGTAGGGGGTGCGCCTTGGCCTATATGGGCCAAGGGCACCAGCCCCAAGAGGCCCATGCGCCAAGAGATAAGGAAAAGGGAGAGTCCTAAAGGGGGAAGGCACCTCCGAGGTGCCTTGGGGGGGAAGGACTCCTCCCTGGCCGCACCCTTCCTTGGAGGAAGGTCCAAGGCTGCGCCCCCCCTCTCCCTTGGCCCTATATATAGTGGGGGGAAGGGAGGGCAGCAATACCTAAGCCCTGGCGCCTCCCTCTCCCTCCCGTGACACCTCTTCCTCCCCGCTTGCGCTTGGCGAAGCCCTGCCGGGATCCCGCTACTTCCACCACCACGTCGTCGTGCTGCTGGATCTCCATCAACCTCTCCTCCCCCTTGCTGGAGCAAGAAGGAGGAGACGTCGCTGCTCCGTACGTGTGTTGAACGCGGAGGTGCCGTCCGTTCGGCGCTAGGATCATCAGTGATTTGGATCACGACGAGTACGACTCCATCAACCCCGTTCACTTGAACGCTTCCGCTCGCGATCTACAAGGGTATGTAGATGCACTCCTTCCCTCTCATTGCTAGTAAACTCCATAGATTGATCTTGGTGATGCATAGAAAGTTTTGAATTTCTGCTACGTTACCCAATAGTGGCATCATGAGCTAGGTCTGTGCGTAGTTTCTATGCACGAGTAGAACACAAAGTAGTTGTGGGCGTCGATGTTGTCAATTCTTCTTGCCGCTACTAGTCTTATCTTGTTTTGGCGGCATTGTGGGATGAAGCGGCCCGGACCGACCTTACACGTACTCTTACGTGAGACAGGTTCCACCGACTGACATGCACTAGTTGCATAAGGTGGCTAGCGGGTGTCTGTCTCTCCCACTTTAGTCGGAACGGATTCGATGAAAAGGGTCCTTATGAAGGGTAAATAGAAATTGGCATATCACGTTGTGGTCTTACGTAGGTAAGAAACGTTCTTGCTAGAAACCTATACAAGCCACGTAAAAACTTGCAACAACAATTAGAGGACGTCTAACTTGTTTTTGCAGCATGTGCCTTGTGATGTGATATGGCCAGAAGATGTGATGAATGATATATGTGATGTATGAGATTGATCATATTCTTGTAATAGGAATCACGACTTGCATGTCGATGAGTATGACAACCGGCAGGAGCCATAGGAGTTGTCTTTATTTTTTGTATGACCTGCGTGTCATTGAATAACGCCATGTAAATTACTTTACTTTATTGCTAAGCGCGTTAGCCATAGAAGTAGAAGTAATCGTTGGCGTGACAACTTCATGAAGACACAATGATGGAGATCATGGTGTCATGCCGGTGACAAAGATGATCATGGTGCCCCGAAGATGGAGTTCAAAGGAGCAAAATGATATTGGCCATATCATGTCACTATTTGATTGCATGTGATGTTTATCATGTTATGCATCTTATTTGCTTAGAACGACGGTAGTAAGTAAGATGATCCCTCACTAAAATTTCAAGAGAAGTGTTCCCCCTAACTGTGCACCATTGCGAAGGTTCGTTGTTTCGAAGCACCACATGATGATCGGGTGTGATAGATTCTAACGTTCGAATACAACGGGTGTTGACGAGCCTAGCATGTACAGACATGGCCTCGGAACACATGCGAAACACTTAGGTTGACTTGACGAGCCTAGCATGTACAGACATGGCCTCGGAACACAAGAGACCGAAAGGTCGAACATGAGTCGTATAGCAGATACGATCAACATGGAGATGTTCACCGATGATGACTAGTCCGTCTCACGTGATGATCGGACACGGCCTAGTTTGACTCGGATCATGTATCACTTAGATGACTAGAGGGATGTCTATCTGAGTGGGAGTTCATTAAATAATTAGATGAACTTCATTATCATGAACATAGTCAAAAGGTCTTTGCAAATTATGTCATACGCTTTAGTTCTACTGTTTAAGATATGTTCCTAGAGAAAATTTAGTTGAAAGTTGGTAGTAGCAATTATGCGGACTGGGTCCGTAAACTGAGGATTGTCCTCATTGCTGCACAGAAGGCTTATGTCCTTAATGCACCACTCGGTGTGCTGAACCTCAACGTCGTCTGTAGATGTTGGAAACATCTGGCATACACGTTTTGATGACTACGTGATAGTTTAGTGCGTAATGCTAACGGTTTAGAATTGTGGCACCAAAGACGTTTTGAAACGTCGCAGAACATATGAGATGTTCCGAAGACTGAAATTTGGATTTCAGACTAGTGCCCACGTCAAGAGGTATGAGACCTCTGACAAGTTTCTTAAGCCTGCAAACTAAGGGAGAAAAGCTCAATCGTTGAGCATGTGCTCAGATTGTCTGAGTACCACAATCGCTTGAATCGAGTGGGAGTTAATCTCCCAGATGAGATAGTGATGGTTCTCCATAGTCACTGCCACCAAGCTAGTAGAGCTTCGTGATGAACTATAACATATCAGGGATAGTTATGATGATCCTTGAGCTATTCGCGATGTTTGACACCGCGAAAGTAGAAATCAAGAAGGAGCATCAATTGTTGATGGTTAGTAAAACCACTAGTTTCTAGAAGGGCAAGGGCAAAAGGGATACTTCATGAAATAGCAAATCGTTTGCTGCTCTAGTGAAGAATCCCAAGGTTGAACCCAAACCCGAGACTAAGTGCTTCTGTAATGAGGGGAACGGTGACTGAAGCGGAACTACCCTAGATACTTGGTAGATGAGAAGGCAGGCAAGGTCGACAAAAGTATATTGGATATACATTGTATGAATGTGTACTTTACTAGTACTCCTAGCAGCACCAGGGTATTAGATACCGGTTCGGTTGCTAAGTGTTAGTAACTCGAAATAAAAGCTGCGGAATAAACGGAGACTAGCTAAAGGTGAGATGACGATATGTGTTGGAAGTGTTTCCAAGGTTGATGTGATCAAGCATCGCATGCTCCCTCTACCATCGAGATTTGGTGTTTGCGTTGAGCATGATTGGATTATGTTTATCGCAATACGGTTATTCATTTAAGGAGAATAATGGTTACTCTGTTTATTTGAATAATACCTTCAATGGTCTTGCACCTAAAATGAATCTCGATCGTAGTGATACACATGTTCATGCCAGAAGATATAAGATAGTAATGATAGTTCCACATACTTGTGGCACTGCCATTTGAGTCATATTGGTATAGAACGCATGAAGAAGCTCCATGTAGATGGATCTTTGGACTCAGTCATTTTTGAAAAGATAGAGACATGCGAACCATGTCTATTGGTATATATGCATGAAGAAACTCCCTGCAGATGGATCGTTTGGACTCACTTGATTTTGAATCACTTGAGACATGCAAATCATACCACATGGGCAAGATGACTGAAAGGCCTCGTTTTCAGTAAGATGGAACAAGAGAGCAACTTATTGGAAGTAATACATTTTGATGTATGCAGTCCAATGAGTGCTGAGGCATGCAGTGGATATCGTTATGTTCTTACTTCACAAATGGTTTGAGTAGATGCTGACTGTATTTGCTTGATAAAACTCAAGTCTGAATTATTGAAAGGTTCAAGTAATTTCAGAGTGAAGTTGAAGATCGTCGTGACAAGAGGATAAAATGTTTGTGATATGATCATAGAGATGAGTATCTGAGTTACGAGTTTGGCACACAATTAAGACATTGTGGAAAGTGTTTCACAATTAATACCGCCTGGAACACCATAGTGTGATGGTGTGTCCGAACATCATAACTGCACCCTATTGGATATGGTGCATACCATGATGTCTCTTATCGAATTACAACTATCGGTTATGGGTTAGGCATTAGAGACAACCACATTCACTTTAAAAGGGGCACCACGCAATTCCGTTGAGACGACACCGTTTAGAGAAACCTAAGTTGTCGTTTCTTAAAAGTTTGGGGCTGCGATGCTTATGTGAAAAAGTTTCAGGCTGATAAGCTCGAACCCAAAGCGGATAAATACATCTTCATAAGAATACCCAAAACAGTTGGGTATACCTCCTATTTCAGATCTGGAAGCAAAAGTAATTGCTTCTAGAAACGAGTCCTTTCTCGAGGAAAAGTTTCTCTCGAAAGAATTGAGTGGGAGGATGGTGGAGACTTGATAAGGTTATTGAACCGTCACTTCAACTAGTGTGTAGCAGGGCACAGGAAGTTGTTCCTGTGGCACCTACACCAATTGAAGTGGAAGCTTATGATAGTGATCATGAAACTTCGGATCAAGTCACTACCAAACCTCGTAGGACGACGAGGATGCGTACTACTTCAGAGTAATGCGTAATCCTGTCTTGGGGAGTCATGTTGTTGGACAACGATGAACCTATGAGCTGTGGAGAAGCGATGGTGGGCCCATATTCTGACAAATGGTTAGAAGCCATGAAATCCGAGATAAATGGATCTTTGAGAAGAAGACGGACATGGACGGTAATATTACCGTCTATGAAGCTCGACTTGTGGCAAAGAGAATTTTCACAAGTTCAAGGAGTTGACTACGATGAGATTTTGTCATCCGTAGCGATGCTTAAGTCCGTCGGAATCATGTTAGCATTAGCTGCATTTATGAAATCTGGCAGATGGATGTCAAAACAAGTTTCCTTACCAGTTTTCGTAAGGAAAGGTTGTATGTGATACAATCAGAAAGGTTTTGTCGATCCTAAGGATGCTAAAAGGTATGCTAGCTCCAGCGATCCTTCCATGGACTAGAGCAAGCATCTCGGAGTCAGGATATACGCTTTGATGGAGTGATCAAAGTTTTTGGGTTTATACAAAGTTTGTTAGAAACTTGTATTTACAATAAAGTGAGTGGGAGCGCTACAACATTTCTGATAAGTATATGTGAATGACATATTGTTGATCCGAAATGATGTAAAATTTCTGGAAAGCATAAAGGGTTGTTTGAAAGGAGTTTTTCAAAGGAAGACCTGGATAAAGCTGCTTACATATTGGGCATCAAGATCTATAGAGATAGATCAAGACGCCTGATGATACTTTCAAAGAACGCACACCTTGACATGATTTTGAAAGAGTTCAAAATAGATCAACAAAGAAGGAGTTCTTGGCTGTGTTACAAGGTGTGAGTATTGAGTAAGACTCAAGACCTGACCACAGCAGAAGAGAGAGAAAGGACGAAGGTCGTCCCCTATGCTTTAGACGTAGGCTCTATAGTATGCTATGCTGTGTACCGCACATGAAGTGTGCCTTGCCATGAGTTGGTCAAGGGGTACAATAGTGATCCGGGAATGGATCACATGACAGCGGTCGAACTTATCCTTAGTATCTAGTGGACTAAGGAATTTTCTCGATTATGGAGGTGAAAAAGGAGTTCGTCGTAAAGGGTTACGTCAATGCAAACTTTGACACTAATCCGGATGACTCTGAGTAGTGAACCGGATTCGTATAGTAGGGCAATTATTTGAAATGGCTCCAAGTAGCGCGTGGTAGCATCCACAAGATGACATAGATATTCGTAAAGCACACACGGATCTGAAAGGTTCAGACCCGTTGACTGATAACCTCTCTCACAAGCATAACATGATCAAACCAGAACTCATTGAGTGTTAATCACATAGTGATGTGAACTAGATTGTTGACTCTAGTAAACTCTTTGGATGTTGGTCACATGGTGATGTGACCTATGAGTGTTAATCACATGGTGATGTGGACTAGATTATTGACTCTAGTGCAAGTGGGAGACTGTTGGAAATATGCCCTAGAGGCAATAATAAATAGGTTATTATTATATTTCCTTGTTCATGATAATCGTTTATTATCCATGCTAGAATTGTATTGATAGGAAACTCAGATACATGTGTGGATACATAGACAACACCATGTCCCTAGTAAGCCTCTAGTTGACTAGCTCGTTGATCAATAGATGGTTACGGTTTCCTGACCATGGACATTGGATGTCATTGATAACGGGATCACATCATTAGGAGAATGATGTGATGGACAAGACCCAATCCTAAGCCTAGCACAAGATCGTGTAGTTCGTTTGCTAAGAGCTTTTCTAATGTCAAGTATCATTTCCTTAGACCATGAGATTGTGCAACTCCCGGATACCGTAGGAATGCTTTGGGTGTACCAAACGTCACAACTTAACTGGGTGGCTATAAAGGTGCACTACAGGTATCTCCGAAAGTGTCTGTTGGGTTGGCACGAATCGAGACTGGGATTTGTCACTCCGTGTAAACGGAGAGGTATCTCTGGGCCCACTCGGTAGGACATCATCATAATGTGCACAATGTGACCAAGGAGTTGATCACGGGATGATGTGAGTTACGGAACGAGTAAAGAGACTTGCCGGAAACGAGATTGAACAAGGTATAGGGATACCAGCGATCGAATCTCGGGCAAGTAACATATCGATAGACAAAGGGAATTGTATACGGGATTGATTGAATCCCCGACATCGTGGTTCATCCGATGAGATCATCGAGGAACATGTGGGAGCCAACATGGGTATCCAGATCCCGCTGTTGGTTATTGGCCGGAGAACGTCTCGGTCATGTCTGCATGGTTCCCGAACCCGTAGGGTCTACACACTTAAGGTTTGGTGACGCTAGGGTTATAGAGATATTAGTATGCGGTAACCCGAAAGTTGTTCGGAGTCTCGGATGAGATCCCGGACGTCACGAGGAGTTCCGGAATGGTCCGGAGGTAAAGATTTATATATGGGAAGTCTTATTTTGGTCGCCGGAAAAGTTTCGCACTTTATCGGTATTGTACCAGGAGTGCCGAAAGGGTCCGGGGGTCCACCAGCCCCGGGGGGCCACATGGGCTGTAGGGGGTGCGCCTTGGCCTATATGGGCCAAGGGCACCAGCCCCAAGAGGCCCATGTGCCAAGATATAAGGAAAAGGAAGAGTCCTAAAGGGGGAAGGCACCTCCGAGGTGCCTTGGGGGGGAAGGACTCCTCCCTGGCCGCACCCTTCCTTGGAGGAAGGGCCAAGGCTGCGCCCCCCCTCTCCCTTGGCCCTATATATAGTGGGGGGAAGGGAGGGCAGCAATACCTAAGCCCTGGCGCCTCCCTCTCCCTCCCGTGACACCTCTTCCTCCCCGCTTGCGCTTGGCGAAGCCCTGCCGGGATCCCGCTACTTCCACCACCACGCCGTCGTGCTGCTGGATCTCCATCAACCTCTCCTCCCCCTTGCTGGATCAAGAAGGAGGAGACGTCGCTGCTCCGTACGTGTGTTGAACGCGGAGGTGCCGTCCGTTCGGCGCTAGGATCATCGGTGATTTGGATCACGACGAGTACGACTCCATCAACCCCGTTCACTTGAACGCTTCCGCTCGCGATCTACAAGGGTATGTAGATGCACTCCTTCCCTCTCGTTGCTAGTAAACTCCATAGATTGATCTTGGTGATGCGTAGAAAATTTTGAATTTCTGCTACGTTACCCAACACCCGAGCCGCAGCCCGCAAGCACGAGCATCGCCCCGGCAGTCAGAGCCTGTCGAGCGGCGTCGTTCGTGCGCCAGACGACGAGCCGCACGCCGCCAGATCCAAGGACGGGGCTGGGCCCCTCGCAGGCGGCGCGGGGCCCTCCAGGGGCGTCGCTGTGCCACCTACGGGCGGTGCAGCGACCTCCAAGACGCTCACCCCGGCACCCACAGTGCGCTCTTCCCATGGTGCGCGCGACGAGCAGCGTCACCAGGCCTGTCGTGGAATTGTCACGGCAGATGTCCTTAAGCTAGGACTTAGTCGTGGAGCCATCGCAACTAGGAAGCTTGAAGGGGTTATGCGGGACAAGGAACACGAGGGTTTATACTGGTTCAGCCCCTTACGGTGAAGGTAAAAGCTTACGTCCAGTTCGAGGTGTTATTGATTAGGGTTACGATCGCCAGGGAGCTAAACAGCTATGCCCGGTTCTCGATGAGGTTGGTGTCGTCCTTAAGCCGCTGCCGGGTCCTCCCTTTATATAGGGAGGCTGACGCCCAGCAGCCCTTAGAGTCCCGGCCGGCTCATAAGAGCGTCCGGCTCGGACTCTAAACAATACTTGCCTTACACTACAAGTCTACTATAACAATGATGATAACTACGGGCTTTAAGCCATATCCGGGTCTCAGCCCATCTCTGGCCCATTATCTTGAAACTTGGCTCCGGGCTTCTGGCAACGACCCTACGAGTAACCCGGCCCCTCCTGGCGGGTGACTCTAAGGTCTATATCCTCAACATTAGGCCCCAGATTGATTTGAGCCGGCTCGTGTCAATCTTCAGCTCTGCAGACAGAAAAAATCTCCGGCTTATCATTCATGTGAAGGTCATAACCCGGAGTGACGTCATCCCCCGGACTCCGGATAATCCGCCGTGACGTCATCCTCCAATAAGTCCGTTTTTTACTCCGCCAGATCCGCAACGGATCTTTGCTTTTACTGTCATTCCGAGAATCGAGGCGCCGTGAGGGGGAGATAACCACGCCGTGGCCTCCTTGAATCCCGCGCCCACTTATGACTCCACCTTATAAATAGGCCGGCCCAACGCTCTCTTCTCACACTCTCCTTCTTCTTCCTCGCTGCGCTCCTCTGCCGGCTTCTGCCGCTGCCGCCGCCGTCGCGCCCCTGATCTTCATCGACCCGGCCGCTGCATCACCCTGACTCGGACCAGATAACGGCGGCGACCTCCTCTCTTCCTCAACTCCGGTGAGTCTTCTCTGCCTTGCTAGAACAAATCTGCGGTAGGGTTCCTTCAGTTCTTCGTGTTCGTCACCATTGCCCACAAACTCGGTAGTTCTTGTTGCCACCGTAGTTGGTTGATCCTTAACCTCGCGTAGAACCACTGCGGTAGAGGTTTGAGACCCATTTCATCTATAAGAAACCCTCTTTTTACTGCATAAGAACTGTGTTCAACCTCAAGAACTTCTTCTGCCTCTGTTTTTTAGGTCTAGAAAATTTTCACCTCGCCCGACCATTTTGATCCGAAAAAGTTACTGCCATATGTGAAATCTGTTTTACCACACTTAGTAAAAACTGCAGTCCTTGAATCTTGGCGGCTTATACTTCCGACTTAAAGAAAACACGCGCCGTAGAACTTTCCGGTTTAAAGAGAACCATGCTCTGTAGAATCCTCCGACTTAACTGCAGTAAGCCGTAGATGACCAACTTATCCTGAAAACTCCGACGGCTTAGATTAGCCCGACGGCTTAGATAACTCACCGTATCAATATATATCATTAGTTCCCTTCATAAGCCGTCACTGTAGTTTGAATGATAATCCCCGGCTTATAATTAACCCGGACACTTTTCTCTTCCTCATAGACCACCAACCGTCACCATGCCTCCCAAGGCTCCCATCACTTGCAACTGGATGAGATCCAACGTCACTGATGAAACCCTGGCCAACTTTGTTAAGTCTGGATATCTGCCCAAGAAGGAAGTGATGTCCTACCGTGCCCCTGACCCGTCAGAAGAAAGACCACAGCCGAGGGACGGGGAGGTAGTGATCTTTGCGGACCATATGAGCCGGGGCTTCGCACCGCCCGGCTCAAAATTCTTCCGGGACGTGCTCAACTTCTTTGACCTTCGGCCTCAGGATATAGGACCCAATTCCATATCCAACATCTGCAACTTCCAAGTTTTTTGTGAAGTATATCTTGGAGAAGAGCCGAGTCTGCTGCTCTTCAGAGAGCTGTTTTATTTGAACCGCCAAAATGAGTGCGCAAACGGTCCAAGTCTAGAGTTAGGCGGCATCTCCATCCAACGGCGCAGGGACTGTCTATTCCCTTACGCAGAGCCGCCAAGTCACCCCAAGGACTGGAATATGACTTGGTTCTACTGCCAAGACACGTCCCCGGCTGATGAGAGCCCGCTGCCCGGCTTTCGCCCAACGCGCCTGGAGCCGACTCATCCATTATCCGACAAACTGACTGCCGCGGAACGCCAGCCCCTGCTTCCAACGATCAACAAGATCAAGGCCCTGCTAGGCAACGGTCTGAACGGAATTGATCTAGTCCGGGTCTGGATCTCATGGCGGGTGATCCCATTGAGCCGCCGCCCCGGCTTAATGTGTGAGTACACCGGGCGAAAGGATGACCCGCAGAGGCACAGTCGCAATGATCTTCCAGAAGACGTTGCCGAAGAAGAGACCAAGGCTCTATTAAACGAGAGCCTGGCAGACTGTGGAAGAACCGGGCTAGCCCCGTTCTGCAAGACCAATCCAGCCCCAGCGGTAAGCCGCTGACTTTAACCTTTCCACTTTTTTTACCTGTCACCTTGCTCTGAACCTTTTTAAGAGTTCATTACTGTATTTCTCAGGCTGATGACAAATTCTGGCGGGTCAAGTACGACCATGAGGCGGCCAAGAAGGCGAGGAAGGCGAAGAAAGCCGCCAAGAAAGCCGCCCCTCGCAAAAAGGGAAGCAGACCCACTGCTTCGGAGTTGCTGCAGTTAAGCGACAGCTCCGAGTCAGAGGTAACCCTTAACCCTTTTAAACTCTTGCCATATTTGTCGTTTGCTGCTGTCCGTCTTATCAACTTTTTGCTTACTGACAGGACGACACCGGCGCCAGTAACCCGGTGATTGAAGAGGTAACATCACTTTCCTCCGACTCGGAGCCTTTGCCACAGCTGAAAGTCCGAAGAGTAACCCGGAAAGTAAGCTTTTCTCATCCATTAGCTCATCAAGACCCTCAATTTCTTTTGAAGCAACAGGTTCACGAAAGCCGGCGTCACACCCGGGCCCGCAAGGACACCGAACTCTCCACCGGGTTACCCGACGCAACAAGGAAGCGTCGTACCGAGGTTTTTTCTCACCTGTACCCTTTTCATCCGTTGGCGGGTGTCATCCGTCAGCCACTCAACTCTTCTGACTCCAATTACCAGGAGACCTCCCCCTCTTCGGGTGACTCCATGCAGTCAAGTCTGCCGGCCTTTAAAACTGCACCCGGGTAATAACAATCTCCTTACATTATCTGTCTGTATTTACTCTTTGTATGCCTAACACTTCTGTCTTTTCAGTGCCCAGGCAAAGCTCACCAAAAGAGCAAAGAAGACCAGGTCAGCCGGAGTGCCAGACTTGCCTGAGCCGGAGACGACGGCTCAAGAGCCGCCAGCCGCCTCCGAAGCCACCATTCCCATGGACACGGCGCCTGAAGCCCCTGCCCCGACCACCAAGACAACGACCGAAGCGTCAGCTAACCCGGAGGCCTCCGGCTCAACCCCACCGGCTAACGACCCGGACGTGGTAATTACCCGGACGGAGTATGTTGAGCCGGGGAGGCCGACCGCGCTGGCCAAATGCTCCGCGAAGGGGGAGTTGCTGCAACCCCACCGGGTGAATCTGGATCTCTCTGGCTACACCGACTTGAGCATTGGAGAGCTCGTCTCTGGCTACATCAGCCAGGTTCACAAGAGCCGGGACGCCGAGATCGCCATGGTCAACCAGATCCAACAAAAGTCTGAGGTAACCTTCTGCTGTCTTCTTACTTTCCGCATAGTGATCCTTGTCATGCTAGCCCCCAAGTCTATGACTTATACTTGAATATGTTGTAGACTTAGAGTCCGGCTTACTTAACTGAACCGGCAGTACGTAGATAGATACGTTCAATATGCATTAGCCCCCAAGTGCCAAGTGTCTTTGCTTGGAAAGTGCTTGGGACTTATATAATGACTGTTAATAACCCGGAAATATATGCAGGCTACTGGCAAGAAATTTGAGTCGGACCTTGCGGATCTCAAGAGCCGGTTAAAGACTCAAGAGATGGAGACCCGGAAGGCGAACGCCAAGTTTGTCTCCAGCATCGCCGCTCAGGAGAAATTGAAGACTGAATTCGACGCTGAGCGGAAGGCCTGGGCTGAGGAGAAAGCCGCACTGGTGACCCGGGCAGAACAGGCGGAGAAGGCCCTCACTGAGAAGACCGCTGAGCTCTCCGGCCTAAAGCGCCAGGTTTCCCAAATGGTGGCTGCTATCTTCGGTAAGTCGCCTCACCGGCTCTCATCAAGTCTGTATATGTTATGATTCATCCTTGTCACCGGCTTGTCTGACCTTTATTAAACAGGTCCCAGGAGTGCCAACCTCAACCAGAGCGTGGTCACCAAGCTAAAGGCCGTGTACACCCTGGTGGAACAACTCTACACCGGGTCACAGCGCGCCTTAGCTGTGGTGGCCCTATCCAACGAGGTGCCAACCCATCTGGCTGAAGTCCTGCGCCGGCTCGCAGTTCTGCCACAGCGGATCCAAGAGCTACGCCGAGCCTCCGCAAGATCCGGAGCAATTGCCGCGCTGAGCCGGGCCAAAGCATTCCTGCCGGAGCTAGACCCGGCAGACATCGCCCTGGGTTACCCCAGCCTGAAGGAAGACGGCTCCGCCTTCGACCAGAAGGACTTCGCGGCATGTGTGAAGGCTGTACGCCCGGTGGCCACCATCATCGGGAACGACACCGACTTAACCAAGTATCAGCCGGGGTACAACGCGGAGAATCAGAGGATTCCAACCCCTCGCTATGAAGCTCTTAGTCTGATTCCTCCGGCTCGCCAACACACCTTCGCCCCCGAGATTGACCCGGCCGGGTTAATTGACGAAGAAGCCCAGTTCGAAGCTCTCAGCGGCATCAACTGGAAGTCGTCAACCTTCGAGGTCTTGGGATCAGCCGGAGCAGAAGATGAGCCGGGGACTTCGACTCAGCAGGCGTCATAAAGCGGCTGGCGGTTCACCGAACAACGCTCCACCCTTGAAACTTTGAAGGATTTTTGTAATAGAATAAGTGCAACAATTTATCTCTGCCGTGCCATCGTGCACGTAATGAATGCTGAAACCCTTTGAAGTTATTCTTTTGATGCTCCTCCGGGTCATGATTACCCTTTGTGCTTCTCAACCTTTAAAACGTATCTTCAAGTATCTGCATAGAAAGGCAAACCACAAGTCTCAAGGCGGCTTACCACCCTGAGAATCAGGTGTTTGAAATGGATGACCCGGAAACACGAACCAAAAAAGACTGGTCGTTAACTATACTCTGAACATAGCCGTGATAACACACTTAACGGCCTGTAAGCATACTTCCGGTTTACATAACCCGGGTAACTTAGTTGGTACCTTAACTCGAATTTACCTGTCTTGATGACATCCATGATGTGCAACTAACAAGATAAACCAAAATTAAGCCGGCAAGTGAGACCCGGCAGTACATATTTTGACATGAGCAGAGTAGACTTGCGATAAAGTATAAAAACTTGGGGCGTCCGGTTCGAATACGACCAGAAACCCGGTCCAAAGGGGTTAAGCTAAGATTCGGATGCGATCATATAGCCCCCAGTGGGTGTGGCGATGCCAATCAAAAGGGTATCGACAGCTATGTTCTCTTTGGTTCGAATACGACCCATGTTTGAACAGGAAGCCCCCAAGTGACTCTGAAAATTGTTTAACGACGCTGATTCGAATACGATCCACGTCGGTTCTCAGAGGGGTTACACTATGATTCAAATATGACCAAAGGCAACCTCCCAATGAGCTCGGCACTTTGCCAATCAAATGGGTATCGACAGCTATGTTCTCTTTGGTTCGAATACGACCCATGTTTGAACAGGAAGCCCCCAAGTGACCTTACTGCTTACGGCTAGACTCGAATACGATCATAAGCCGGATCCTCCTTTCAAATTAGTATGTAAAAAATGACACACACATAATTGGAGGAGAAAAAAGGACAGAGGTCCTGCTTTATTGCTTATCATAATATATACATGTCTGAGATAAATATGTACACCACGAGAGCCGGTAGCTCAAGTGTAGTAAGGCCGAAGCTGAGCTATGTTCCACGGCCGACGGGTCTCCTCCTCAGACTTACGCGAATCTTTATGTTCCCGAATATCAATGAGGTAATATGACCCGTTGTGCAAGTTCTTACTGACCACAAAGGGCCCTTCCCAGGGTGGGGATAACTTGTGTGCATCTGTTTGATCCTGGATGAGCCGGAGCACAAGGTCGCCTTCCTGGAAGACCCGGGACTTGACCCGGCGGCTGTGATAACGGCGCAGGTCTTGTTGGTAAATCGCTGAACGGGCTGCTGCCACATCACGCTGTTCGTCCAACAAGTCCAGAGCATCTTGGCGCGCCTGTTCATTATCCGTCTCAACATAAGCCGCCACACGAGGCGAATCGTGACGGATGTCGCTGGGGAGGACTGCTTCTGCTCCATAAACCATGAAGAAAGGCGTGAAGCCAGTAGACCTGTTAGGAGTAGTGTTGATGCTCCATAAGACGGAGGGCAGCTCCTCCACCCAACAACCCGGCGTCCGTTGCAAAGGGACCAAAAGCCGGGGTTTGATGCCCTTCAGAATCTCCTGGTTAGCTCTCTCAGCTTGACCATTGGATTGGGGGTGAGCCACTGAGGAAACATCAAGTCGGATATGCTCCCGTTGACAAAATTCTTCCATAGCGCCCTTGGATAAATTGGTGCCATTGTCAGTTATGATGCTGTGCGGAAAGCCGAAGCGGAAAATCACCTTTTTCATAAATTGAACCGCCGTGGCTGCATCGCACTTGCTAACTGGCTCAGCCTCCACCCACTTTGTGAATTTGTCAACTGCCACCAAGAGGTGGGTCTTCTTATCCTTGGATCGTTTAAAAGGCCCAACCATATCAAGCCCCCAGACCGCAAAGGGCCAAGTGATTGGGATCATCCTCAACTCCTGAGCCGGCACATGAGCCCGTCGTGAGAACCTTTGGCAACCATCACATTTACTGACCAAGTCCTCTGCATCAGCGTGAGCCGTCAGCCAATAAAAACCATGACGGAAAGCCTTGGCTACAAGAGATTTTGAACCGGCATGATGGCCACAATCCCCTTCATGGATCTCGCGCAAGATCTCTTGACCTTCCTCAGGGGAGATACAACGCTGAAACGCCCCTGAAACACTGCGATGATGCAACTCGCCATCAATGACAACCATTGACTTAGCCCGCCGGGTTACTTGCCTGGCCAGAGTTTCATCCTCAGGCAACTCTCCCCGGGTTATATAAGCCAGATATGGCATTGTCCAGTCTGGTATGACATGAAGAGCCGCCACCAGTCGTGCCTCCGGGTCAGGGATAGCCAAGTCCTCCTCTGTAGGCAACTTGACCGAAGGGTTATACAGGACATCCAGGAAAGTGTTAGGCGGCACCGGCTTTCGCTGAGAGCCTAGCCGGCTTAAAGCATCAGCCGCCTCGTTCCTCCTGCGATCAATATGCTCCACTTGGTATCCCTGGAAGTGCCCAGCAATGGCATCAACCTCGCGGCGATAAGCCGCCATTAGAGGATCCTTAGAATCCCAGGTGCCCGACACTTGTTGAGCCACCAAATCTGAGTCCCCAAAGCATCTTACCCGGCTTAAGCTCATCTCCTTAGCCACCCGAAGACCGTGGAGCAAAGCTTCGTATTCAGCCGCATTGTTAGTGCAAGGAAACATCAACCGTAGCACATAATGGAACTTGTCACCTTTTGGGGAAGCCAATACAACACCAGCCCCCGAGCCCTCCAACTGTCTGGACCCGTCGAAGTGGATAGTCCAATAAGTGTTATCCGGCTTTTGTTCAGGCACTTGAGACTCCGTCCAATCATTGATGAAATCCACCAAGGCCTGAGATTTAACAGCAGTGCGTGGCACATATTTGAGGCCATGAGGTCCAAGTTCTATAGCCCACTTAGCAATTCTTCCTGTAGCCTCTCTGTTCTGGATAATATCACCAAGGGGGGCAGAACTGACCACAGTGATGGGATGACCCTGAAAATAATGCTTGAGCTTCCGGCTCGCCATGAACACACCGTATACGAGTTTCTGCCAATGCGGGTACCGCTGCTTGGACTCAATGAGCACCTCGCTGACATAATAAACCGGCCGCTGAACCGGATGCTCCTTACCCGCCTCCTTGCGCTCCACTACAATAGCCACGCTGACGGCTCGTGCATTTGCCGCTACATATAGTAGCAAGGGCTCCTTATCAACCGGAGCAGCAAGGACGGGGGGCTCTGCCAGTTGCTTTTTCAAATCCTCGAAAGCGGTATTAGCTGCATCATTCCAGATGAAGTTATCAGTCTTCTTCATCAACTGATATAGGGGCATAGCCTTCTCACCCAAACGGCTTATAAACCGGCTTAAAGCAGCGATGCGACCCGCCAAACGCTGAACATCATTTATACAAGCCGGCTTAGCCAGGGAGGTGATAGCCTTGATCTTCTCCGGGTTAGCCTCAATGCCTCTGTCAGAAACCAAGAAGCCCAATAGTTTGCCTGCAGGAACACCAAAAACACACTTGGCTGGGTTAAGCATCATCTTGTAGACCCGGAGATTATCGAAGGTTTCCCTTAAATCATCTATCAGGGTTTCCTCCTTAATGGATTTAACCACAATATCATCCACGTAGGCGTGAACATTGCGCCCGATCTGTTTATGAAGACAATTCTGCACACAACGCTGGTAAGTCGCCTGTGCACACTTGAGTCCAAAAGGCATAGACACATAGCAGAAGGCTCCAAAGGGAGTGATGAACGCCGTCTTCTCCTGGTCCTTAACTGCCATCTTAATCTGATGATACCCGGAATAGGCATCCAAGAAACTTAAGCGTGCACAACCTGCCGTAGCATCAATGATTTGATCAATACGGGGGAGAGCAAAAGGATCAGCCGGACACGCCTTGTTCAAGTCCGTGTAGTCCACACACATCCGCCAGGTGCCGTTCTTCTTGAGTACGAGCACCGGGTTAGCCAACCACTCCGGGTGAAAAACCTCAACAATGAACCCGGCCGCCAAGAGCCGGGCCACCTCTTCACCAATAGCTTTCCGCCTCTCTTCGTTAAACCGTCGAAGGAACTGTCTGACCGGCTTAAATTTTGGATCGATATTGAGAGTGTGCTCAGCGAGTTCTCTAGGTACACCTGGCATGTCAGAAGGTTTCCACGCGAAGATGTCCCTATTCTCACGGATGAACTCGATGAGCGCGCTTTCCTATTTCGGGTCCAGATTTGCACTGATGCTAAACTGCTGAGACGAGTCACCTGGAACAAAATCAACAAGCTTAGTCTCATCAGCTGATTTAAATTTCATTGCTGGTTCATTCTCTGTGGTTGGCTTTTTCAGAGAGGTCATATCTGTCGGGTCAACATTGTCTTTATAAAATTTCAACTCTTCTGTGGCACAAACAGACTCTGCATAAGCCGCGTCACCTTCCTCACACTCCAGAGCCACTTTTCGGCTGCCGTGAACTGTAATGGTCCCGTTGTGACCCGGCATCTTGAGCTGTAAGTACACATAACATGGCCGTGCCATGAACTTGGCGTAAGCCGGCCGTCCGAATATAGCGTGGTATGGACTTCTTATCTTGACCACCTCGAAGGTCAACTTCTCCACCCTGTAGTTGTTCTCATCACCAAAAGCCACTTCCAATTCGATCTTGCCGACTTACCAGGTACCACACCATGGAAGATAGTATTTGACTGGCTGAGATTCTTATCGACCAGCCCCATACGACGGAAAGTCTCATAATAGAGGATGTTGATGCTGCTGCCTCCGTCCATGAGTACTTTTGTGAACTTATAACCTCCCACCTGAGGGGCCACCACTAAGGCCAGGTGGCCCGGGTTATCCACCCGGGGGGGTGATCCTCCCTACTCCACACTATGGGCTGCTCAGACCACCGTAAATAGCGTGGAACTGCCGGCTCAACAGCATTAACAGCCCTCTTGTGAAGCTTTTCGTCTCGTTTGCACAAGCTAGTGGTGAACACGTGATACTGTCCACCGCTAAGCTGCTTCGGGTTGGTCTGATATCCCCCCTGCTGCTGTTGATGACCCTGACCCGACTGTTGATTAAAGCCCCCTTGGCCGTTCTGGGGACCGGAATTTGAACCACCGCCCGGGCCATGAAAGCCGCCGGCGCCTGAACCACCAGCGCCTGAGCCGCCGCCCGGACCATTGTAGTTTTTAAAGGCCTTCATGATAGCACAATCCTTCCACAGATGAGTCGCCGGCTTCTCTCTAGAGCCGTGTCTCGGACAGGGTTCGTTCAACAGCTGCTCCAGAGAAGGTCCTGATCCGCCGCCTCGGGGAGGGGGCCTCCCCTTGCGTCGCTGGTTGTTACCTTGAGAGTTGGTGTTGGCTACAAACTCTAGGCTGCCATCGGCCTTACGCTTGCCCCCTCCTTGGTTCCCCGGGTTAAACTGGGGACCCTTGCCGTTGCCATTCTTCTTTCCCTTCCCTGCCCTTTCATCATCTGAAGGGGGGTCCTTGGTACCATCGGAATCGGCGTATTTGACAAGAGCCGCCATTAGGGTACCCATATCGGTGCAGTCGCGCTTGAGCCGCCCAAGCTTCATCTTAAGGGGCACAAAGCGACAGTTCTGTTCCAACATTAAGACTGCAGAGCCGGCATCCATTTTATCTGATGAATGTATGATCTCCTTGACCCGGCGAACCCAATGGGTCGTGGACTCGCCGTCCTGCTGCTTACAGTTAGTCAAATCCACAATTGACATAGATTGCCTGCAGGTATCTTTGAAGTTTTGAATGAACCGGGCTTTCAGCTCAGCCCAGGACCCAATGGAGTTCGGTGGTAGCCCTTTTAACCACGTGCGGGCAGTTCCATCTAACATCATGGTAAAATATTTGGCCATGGCCGCCTCGCTGACTTCTAGTAATTCCATAGCCATCTCATAACTCTCAATCCAAGCCGCAGGCTGTAAGTCCGCTGTATAGTTAGGCACCTTCCTAGGGCCCTTGAAGTCTTTAGGTAGACGTTCATTACGGATGGCTGGTACCAAACAAGGGACTCCCCCGGTCCTGGTAGAAATTCCTACATCAACGGACGTCGTCGGATCAGCCGGGGGGGTCTGGTAAGCCGTCAATTCAGGCGCCTGCTCCGCCTCTTGCCGTGCTTGGGTTGTTGCGTAGAAGGCTCCGTTATGAGCCGGGCCATGACCAGGGGGCGGGTCGTGGCATCGGACATTACTTGAGCCGGTCGCTGAGACCATGTGCCGACTGTAACTCGGGCTCTGGCCTGGACGAGGGGTTGAGTGGATCATGTCCCGGCTGTAGGAGTACGCCTCTTGCTGTGCTAGCGCCGTCTGCAGGAGTTCCCTGACCCGACGGGTTTCGATGGCCGCCGGAGAATCGCCGTCAACGGGGAGAGCCGCCAGCCGTGCTGCTGCGGCCACCATGTTCTCTAGCGGGTTATCATAATGACCCGGGGGTATTGGCACATACTGAGGCGGGGCAGGGGGCACCCGGGGAGGCCCCATCATTCGTGGCTGAATAAGGGGCCCAGACCCGGGCGCAATGACTCCTGGCGGGTTACTAGACCCTGCACCCGGCGTGTTAAAGAGATTGCGTGGATCGTAGACCGGCGGGAGCCGAGACTGGGCCTTCTGATGCCTCCTTCTCATAACCTCGTTGGCCGCGTTCTGGTCAATCGTGAGTTGGAAGGACTGCGCCTGAATTAGCTAAGTCCGGGCATCGAGGGCCGCCCGCTCCGCAGCCAGCCTGATTCCTTCCGCTGCAAGATCCTCTTTAGCCTTTATCAGATCTAATTTTAACCGTGCCACCTCCGCATCGTGCTGAGCTTGCTCCGCCGGGTCGACCGTGGCGGTTAACAGGGCCGTCATCTTGTCCGTGAGATCCATCAGCACCTGGGCCGGAGAAGGCACCGGGTTTCCCGTTCCAGCAGTGGGGTTCTGAATAGGCTGCGCACCGGCCATAAAAACTCCAACCTGACTTGGCGGCTCAAACAGGTCCAGAATACTGTCGCCATTGGAACAACCCATGAGCCTGCTATCTTGGAGTTGGTACAACGAGTTTGATTCATCGGCGGCCGACTCACCGTCAGAGCCGGCGGCCGCCTCATCACGAGACCCGGAAGGATCAGAGGGCCTCCCATGGATGCATCCCACAAAAGCGTGCCTTAAGGCAGGCCGGGCCCGAGCGGGTCGTGCGCGCTGAGCCGTTTCAACCAGATCGGCGCAGAGATCCGGCTCGGGGCCCGGCTCACCAACCTTGCCAATGAAGACATGAATTCCGCCAAAGGGGACCCGGTACCCGTACTCAATTGAGCCGGCGTCGGGGCCCCAGTCCCTGTCGTCGATGTAGAGCTTGCCGCGACGACTCTTGGTCATCCGGCCTACAGCGTACCCCTTGAGCCCTTCGAAGCTGCCCTTCAAGAACTCAAATCCACCGTGCGCGAGCCCCATGGTGGGCGCCAACTGTCGTGGAATTGTCACGGCAGATGTCCTTAAGCTAGGACTTAGTCGTGGAGCCATCGCAACTAGGAAGCTTGAAGGGGTTATGCGGGACAAGGAACACGAGGGTTTATACTGGTTCAGCCCCTTACGGTGAAGGTAAAAGCTTACGTCCAGTTCGAGGTGTTATTGATTAGGGTTACGATCGCCAGGGAGCTAAACAGCTATGCCCGGTTCTCGATGAGGTTGGTGTCGCCCTTAAGCCGCTGCCGGGTCCTCCCTTTATATAGGGAGGCTGACGCCCAGCAGCCCTTAGAGTCCCGGCCGGCTCATAAGAGCGTCCGGCTCGGACTCTAAACAATACTTGCCTTACACTACAAGTCTACTATAACAATGATGATAACTACGGGATTTAAGCCATATCCGGGTCTCAGCCCATCTCTGGCCCATTATCTTGAAACTCGGCTCCTGGGCTTCTGGCAACGACCCTACGAGTAACCCGGCCCCTCCTGGCGGGTGACTCTAAGGTCTATATCCTCAACAAGGCCGGTGATCCTGGACACCGCCATGGGAAGAGCCATGTGCATCGTCCGCGGGACGAAGGAGTCCAGCATGCCCGCCGAAGTGCTGGCGAAAATGGCACGCAGCTGCTGGGTCGTGATAGAGCTCGTTCTAACGTGGTTGGAAGTCGAAGCGCGCCACGGTCCACGCAGCTGTCGCCACCACCCACACCAGCAGAAGCTTTGGCGCGCGCAGCTGCTCCTTGACTTCCCTCCTGCTGCGGAGAAGCTCGACGAGTGGAGAGCCACCATCCGGAGCCTCGTCGCCGTCGCCAATAAAGATGATTCGCGACCGGCGGGGTCCTCGGGCCGGCGATCCGTCGAGCCGCCACATGTCAGCTGTGGGAGGACCAGGGGAGCTGCAGCCACGGTACACTCTCCTTCCACGCGCCAGTTGCCGCCGGTGTCGATCCGTCGTGACGACGCATGTGATAACATTTCCATAGCGTCGTCCGACCCACGGACCCACCGCAACCAGCGCCAAGTTCTTCAAGAACGAGTCCACGAAGATGCTTGAACCACTATCGAGCGCCGGCGCGATACACGCCACCAGTCGGACAAGCGGGGGGGGGGGACCTGCTATGGACCACCCAGCACCGGGGGGCTCCCGCGGCCTACCTTACGAGGTGGGTTGCCCAGCCTTTACCCGCGAGCTGCGGCAGTTCCAGTGGCCGTCCCACCGCACGTTCAAGCCCGACGTCGGCGAGAAGTACAACGGCAAGACCCATCCGTCAGTGTTCCTCAGCATCTACACCATCGCGATGCAAGCTGCCGGAGCTCGCGATGACAAGTTGGTTGCCAATTACTTCCTGTTGGCACTGATGCCCAACGTCATGTCTTGGTTGATGCACTTGCCGGCGGATTCCATTTCTTCTTGGTCAGATCTGTGCCTTGAGTTCATTGGTGCCTTCACCGGAGGCCACCAAGCTCATGGCCAGGCCAGTGATTTGCATATCATTCCCCAGAAGGAAGGGGAAACACTGCGCAAGTACATCAAGAGGTTCAGCCGGGTGCAGTACAACATCCCCGATGTTCATCCCGCCGCCGTGATTAGCGCGTTCCATCAGAACATGCGCAACCGCAAGATGCGCGAAGAGCTGGCGATGAACAAGGTTAAGGAAGTGGCCGAACTGTATGTTCTGGCCGATAGGTGCGCCCAGGCTGAAGAGGGAAGGAAGTACCCCGGCGAGGACGCCGGCATGGAAACCGACTCTAGTAATGAAGACAGCACCACCCCGATGAAGAAGGGCTAGCATCGCAACAGGAAACACAAGGGCAAGACCGTGCTTGCCATCGAGGGATCCGACAGCACCGCGCCGCCAAGAAGGCCAAGGCAGACGACCCCAGCAAGGAAATTGCTGGTTGCGCCGCTTGCCGGGCCTTGGCGGCTGCCGACAAGCCGGGGGGCTCCGACAAGCAGTATTGCAAGATCCATCGCACCAAGGGCCACGACCTCCAGAACTGCCGACAGGTCGAGTTGCTGGCCGAAAAGCAAAAGGCCGAGTATGACAGGCGGGACAAGGAGAAGGGTCAAGACGGTGCCGAAGGATCTGGCAAGAAGCGTGGCGGCCAAGGAGGCCGCCGCGGCAAGGATAACCAGCAAGAAAGGCCCACCCGGGGCCGTGACAAGAAGCAAGAAGACGATGATCATGACGAGGACGACGAGTCCGGCGAGCAAGAGTTTCAGAAGGCTACGGAGGCCATGTGCGTCGATGGTGGCGCCTCGCTGCACACTTCTCACCGCCAGCTCAAGCAGTGGGCGCGTGAGATCACAGTAGCGGAGCCATCATTCGACGCTCAGAAGCCGCTGAAGTGGTCCAGCACGCCCATCATCTTTGACGCCGAGGATCACCCTGATCGCACCACTGCGGTCGGGTGTTTGCCGTTGTTGGTCTCACCAGCGATACGCAACCTCATGGTGAACAAGATGCTGGTTGACGGCGGGGCCGGTCTAAACTTAATCTCGCCCGTTGTGATCAAGAGGCTGCAGATTCCCGACGGAGACCTCGAGGAAACGGGCACGTTTCAGGGGGTGAACCAGGGAAGAAGCCAGCCGAAGGGGAAGGTCACATTGCCTGTGACGTTTCGAGGCGAGTTGAACTACAGGATGTAGAGGATTGTTTTCGATGTAGTCGAGATCCCCTTGCCCTACAACGGGATCCTCGGCCACCCGGTGTCGGTGTCAAAACCGGCAGATCTCGGGTAGGGGGTCCCGAACTGTGCGTCTAGGATCGATGGTAACAGGAGACGGGGGACACGATGTTTACCCAGGTTCGGGCCATCTCTATGGAGGTAATACCCTACTTCCTGCTTGATTGATCTTGATGAATATGTGTGTTACAAGAGTTGATCTACCACGAGATCGTAATGGCTAAACCCTAGAAGTCTAGCCTATGTGAATATGGTAATGAATCTCCCTATCCAGACTATGCTCTCCGGTTTATATAGACACCGGAGAGATCTAGGGTTACATGAGGTCGGTTACATAGGAGGAAATCTTCATAATAGGTCGCCGAGCTTGCCTTCCATGCCAAGTAGAGTCCAATCCGGATACGGGTGTTGTCTTTGGCCTTCGTATCTTCACAGCCCATCGGTCCGGCCCATGGATAACAGGCCGGACGCCCGAGGACCCCTTAGTCCAGGACTCCCTCAGTAGCCCTTGAACCTGGCTTCAATGACGAGGAGTCCGGCGCGCAGATTGTCTTCGGCATTGCAAGGCGGGTTCCCCTTCTTCCGAACCCCAAGGTAGTCTTCGGATGTGACGATTGTATCCGGACCTGTGTATATAATTTGCAGAAAATACAATACTCCACGAGTCCAATCTGCTGACAACTGTTTATGACATTGTATCACGCCTGCTCGGTTATTATTTCCAACCGTTGGCTAGCCCGTCGCCCCACGTCTCGGGAAGCGGTTTTATTGGCAGGTCTTGTCAAAGCAGAGATCGTGTCCCCTTATTCGCGGGATTTTCAATAATGAAGGTATGGGTAACCCAACCGTCCCCTGGGTACAACTCTTTGGGGATAGGTAAGTTTCAAGACCCAGGAGGGGACGCTCGATATTCTGGGCCTTCATATAGGGACCCAGACTTGTCTTCTTCTTCCGTGCTTGCTTCTTCCTCAACCCCAGCCACCTCGAGTTCTAGCCCTCGAGTCCCAATCACCACCAGCCCCAATCATGTCCAGGTCCAGCCGTTCAGGCTGGTGGGAGGCCTCTTCCGTCATGGAGGAGGATATTGCAGAGCTCTGCGTTGCGAGGTACCTGACCCCAGAAATCCTTCATCGGCTTCCTGCCGAGGGGCAGATTATTCCCACCCCCAAATCCGGCGAGAGGGTAGTATTCGTGTCCCACTTCCTCCATGGGTTAGGGTTCGCGTGTCGGAGTCGATGGCCACGGGTAGCCTAACCGATTCCCCCTGGCTCTTCGAAAAATTACCAGGCCATTCAAGCCTTCAAGCATACAAAGCATAGGGCCGCCTTCCCCCAGCCGGCTACCCCCTGGGCCAACTCCCAGAAGGCGACCCAGACTCAGAAACCTCCCCCAAGAAAGATACGAGATAGCCGACTCCAGGGAGCCGGCCCCAAGAGGACCGACTCCCAGAAGCCGGCCATGAAGAAAGCCGACTCCCGAAAGCCGGCCATGAAGAAAGTCGGCTCCTAGAAGCCGACCAAGACTGTACCCACATAACGGTGATAGGATGGGGCATGGCCGCAGTACAGCCCACTGCCCCCGAATCCTGGAACAGGTATGGCCGAAGGGCGCCATACGGGCCAGCCATCCCCCGTCCGGCGCGGCACTGTAGCCATGTTGGCCTCGATGTCACCCACGACAGGTGCCAGTACGGCCCGTGGGCGGCGGGCCCCTTTGCCAGAGACACATCTGAAGACGGTTCGGCCTCCTCTAGTCGGCCAGGGATGTGGCCGGCTCCCAATAGCCGGCTACCTCCCTCCCTCGAAGCATGCGCCCCATTAAGGAGACAAGACGAGGTAAGGCTACAGTGAGAGCTCGCAAGGCGGCGACACTGTAGCCACGCTTACCTCGACAAAGCCCTCGTCATCTGAGGCGAGGCAACAATAACCAGCCGCCGACAAAGCCCCCAAGCGATGGGGCCGGCGTGCCAGCCAAGAAGCCGGCAGCCGGCGGGACCCACCAGTCGGCGGGCCCCAATGATCGGCGGAGAAGCCGGCGAGCATAGACACTGGCGGCTGGGACCCATGCCTAGCCGGATTACCATTGTACCCCTGGGGGTAGGCCTATATAAACCCCCCGGGACACCCATGCAAAGGGTTGATCTCATAGAGTTTGACACACCACATAGAGAGAAGAGGAGAGCTAGCCTTGCCCTTCTTCTTCCTCTAGCCAGACAGCTCAAGGAGCACTTGTAGCTACTTGTATTAATCTAGTGATCATGCGGAGACCCCGCAGAGCAGGACTAGGGGTGTTATCTCCACGGAGAGCCCCGAACCTGGGTAAGATTCGCCGGCGTGCATGTGTTCGCCTCATCCCGTTTCCAGGCACCGGCGACGTCTTACTGGCTCCCACAATGATAAGCCACCCGTTGGCATATGTCGCACCTACCACCCGACATTTGGCGCCCACCGTGGGGCCAGGTGCACCGTCGTCTGGAGACCTGTTTTGGACGGGAACCCTTTTTCTCCCCCGCGAGCGCAGCCAGCCTGCTGCACCCGATGGCGCTTGCCCCGACGCGCTGCAAGGCGTTGACGACGCCTGCGCTGCGAGCTGCCTCGCCGATCTTCTTGGCGAGGCTCGCATCTCCGACGAGCCTGCGTCCGACGCGGGCACGGACTACCCCGAGAGTCGCCTCGTCAGCCTCCTCGACCAACTTCACGTCTCCAGCGAGCTTGCTGTAGACTTGGAGTCGGTCGGCTCCACCGACCCGATGCTTGTCGACTCCGACACGGCATCGCTCGATGCCTACCCCTCTGACGTGGTAGTCTTCAACGACCCTCTCCCTCGAGCTGACAGCGGCAACAGCGTTGTCACTGAGGTGCTGGTCATCAGCCACGTCGCCGACTCGGGCGAGAACGCCCGCGATGCCCAGCAAGCGGCGATGCATGACTTGTCCGTCCCCATCCCGGCTGACGCCGACGCCGAGACCCTAGAGGCACGCCGCCTTGCCCTCATCGCGGAGGGTCAGAAGATACCCTCCATGAGACGCCTCACCAAGGCTCACCAGCGCGAAGTCGACCGCGCCGCATTTGGTACGCCGCCTCATGGCGGGCAGAGCCGAGTCGGCCTCGTCAAGAAGAGCGGCGCGACCATCGCCAGCATGCTGGGGGCAGACCGCCCCGTCTACGCCACACCGCTCGAGAATCTGCGAGCCGC
Organism: Triticum aestivum; assembly: GCF_018294505.1. Classification (NCBI taxonomy): domain Eukaryota; kingdom Viridiplantae; phylum Streptophyta; class Magnoliopsida; order Poales; family Poaceae; genus Triticum; species Triticum aestivum. Next base: position 427,866,844 of record NC_057799.1, on the reverse strand, counting down.
TCAGGCGGCCGGTGAAGAGCTAAATGGGCTGGGGGCTGATGAGCTCCCCTACATGACAAGGCGCATCCAGCAGCTGATCGACGCGGTCGTAGAACGGCATGAAGCCGGCGCCCGCGCTGAGAGTCCTCCCCCATGCCGAGAGCACGCCGCGACATCCCGGTCGCCGACTGCGAGCAGCGCCCGTGCAAGAAAAGACAAGGCGCCGGCTGCTAGCCACAGCCGGACTCGGATCACCATCGAGCGCGACGCGGAAGGCCGCCCTCGAGCAGTGGAACGCCAAGGCAATCCGCCTCCTCCCCCGCCTCGAGGGGAGAGATATCCCACCCCGCCGCCTGTCACGCATCCGACTCTTGGTGTCCGACTAGGCCATCGCGAAGGAGTCGGCGAGAACGACGCCCGCAACCGGATCGAGCGCCAAGCTCGATCCCTGGCGCTAGAAGAAGAAGACGATGTCGGCCCGCCATGCTTTGGCCCCCGCATCCGCGACGAGCCCTTCCCCAAAGGGTTTTCGCTCCCCAGAGACACGCCCAAGTACAACGGCTCTGTGAAGCCGGAAGATTGGCTCATCGACTACTCCACCGCTGTCAGCATAGCGAACGGCAACAGGCGCGTAGCCGTGAAGTACGTCCCTCTCATGCTGCAAGGCACAACACGCACCTGGCTCAACAGCCTCAAGCCCTACAGCGTCAACAGCTGGCTAGACTTCACGGAAGTCTTCGTCCGCAACTTCACCAGCACGTACAAGCGGCCTCCCAAGCCCCGCCAGCTCTCTCTATGCGTCCAAGGGCCCAACGAGTCTACCCGCGACTACCTCACGCGGTGGGCCGAGCTCCGCAACTCCTGCGAGGGCGTGCACGAGGTTCAAGCCATCGAATACTTCACCGCCGGGTGCCGAGAGGGCACCCTCCTCAAGCACCGACTCCTCTGCGATGAGCCAGCTACCCTCGACGAGCTGCTGATCATTGCGGACAAGTACGCCACGGCCGACTCCTCGATGAAGACCGAGCTCCGAGTGGACGCCTCTGGGAAGGTGCTCGCTCCGGCTCCCAAGACGCTGGCTGGCGACTCCAATCGGCGCCCCTACCAGAACGACCACAAGCGCAAGGCCCCTATGCCACCTTCCACCAGTCGGCAGGTGGCCGCAGTCGAAGATGAGCAGCCCGAAGAACGGCCCGCTCCCAAGAAGAAGGGCGGCAGGCCGGCTTGGCAGCCGGCCTTCTCCTACGAGCAGACTCTCGATGCCCCCTGCAAGTTCCACAGCGGCGCGAAGCCGTCCAACCATACGACTCGAAAGTGCCAATGGCTCACACGGATCTCCAAGGGCGAGGGGCTGGTGCCGCCTCCGCCTCCCGGCCCGCCGCCTCCAGCCCCCCAGCCGCCGGCTGCTCGACCAGCAGTCGGAGCCATTCAAGATGAGTTCCCTGATGAGCACGCTGCCTACGTCGTTTTCACAAGCCAGGTTGAAGACAAGCGCAGCCGGCGCCAACAGCACCAAGAGGTCAACGCAGTCGCTTCCAGCAACCCCGAGTTCATGCATTGGTCCGAAAGGCCTATCAACTGGAGCCGGGCCGATCACCCAGAGGTGATGCCGTCCCCGGGCTCCTACGCATTGGTGTTGGATGTCACCCTTGCAACGAGGCGAGCTGCCCGATTCTCCCGCGTTCTGATTGATGGCGGAAGCAGTATCAACATACTGTACCGCGATACCATGGAGAAGTTGAACCTCAAGGCGAAGCAGCTCATGCCAAGCCGGACCGTTTTCCATGGCATCGTACCTGGCCCATCCTGTTCCCCAATCGGCAAGATCAAGATGGATGTCCTCTTTGGAGGCAAGGATCACTTTCGCCGAGAAGCAATCTGGTTCGAGGTAGTGGATCTGGAAAGCCCTTACCACGCCTTGCTTGGCCGACCTGCTCTGGCCAAGTTCATGGCTGTGCCCCACTACGCCTACCTGAAGATGAAGATGCCGAGCTCGAAGGGGATCATCACTGTAGCCGGCGACTACAAGAAGTCCATCAAGTGCGCTGCAGCCAGCAGCCGGCTGGCCGAGTCCCTCGTGGTGGCAGAAGAGAAGAAGATGCTGCAGCGAGTTGTGGCCATGGCCGGCAAGCAGCCGGCCTTGTCCCCCAACCCCAAGGATTATGATGCGCAGGGCTCCTTCCAGCCGGCCAAGGAGACGAAGAAGATACCTCTGGACCCGGAGAACCCGGAGAGGTTTGCAGTCATTGGTGCAAACCTAGACAGTAAATAGGAAGGCGAGCTCGCCGACTTCCTCCATGAGAATCGAGACATGTTTGCATGGTCCCCAAAGGACATGCCGGGTGTTCCGAAGGATTTCGCCGAGCACAAGTTACACGTCCGAGCCGACGCGAAGCCGGTCAAGCAGCCTCTCCATCGACTGTCAGAAGAGAAGAGAAGAATCGTAGGAGAAGAGATAGCCCGGCTCCTCGCCGCCGGCTTTATTATGGAAGTGTTTTTTCCAGAGTGGCTCGCCAACCCAGTCTTGGTGTTGAAGAAGAACAACAAATGGCGTATGTGTATAGACTACACTAGCCTCAACAAGGCCTGCCCCAAAGATCCGTTTGCTCTGCCACGGATTGATCAAGTAATAGACTCCACAGCCGGATGCGAGCTGCTAAGTTTTTTGGATGCCTACTCAGGATACCACCAGATTAAGTTGGACCCAGCAGACCGCCTGAAGACCACCTTCATCACACCATTCGGAGCTTTCTGTTACCTGACTATGACATTCGGCTTGAGGAATGCCGGTGCCACTTTTCAGCGTTGCATGCAGAAATGCCTCCTCAAGCAACTCGGCAGAAATGCCCACGTCTACGTAGACGATATTGTGGTGAAGACAGAGAAGCGCGGCACCCTGCTGGAAGACCTCAAAGAAACATTTGCCAACTTGCGCCGATTCCAGATCAAGCTCAACCCCGAGAAATGCGTGTTCGGAGTACCAGCCGGCCAGCTTCTAGGCTTTCTGGTCTCCGAACGCGGCATTGAGTGCAACCCTGTGAAGATCAAGGCCATTGAGAGAATGGAGATTCCCACCAAGTTGCGAGACGTTCAGAAGTTCACCGGGTGCCTGGCCTCCCTAAACCGCTTTATCAGCCGGCTAGGAGAGAAGGCTCTCCCCTGTACCGACTCATGAAGAAATCCACTCATTTCGAGTGGAATGACCAAGCAGACCAAGCCTTCCATGAGTTGAAGAAGATGCTGACCACTCCACCTGTCCTGGCGGCGCCGACTGAGAAGGAGCCCATGCTCCTCTACATTGCCGCAACTAGCCGAGTGGTCAGTACAGTCGTCGTGGTCCAGCGCCCAGAAGAAGGCCGAGCCCAGCTAGTCCAGAGGCCGGTATATTATCTAAGCGAAGTACTATCCAGCTCAAAGCAAAACTACCCACACTACCAGAAGATGTGCTATGGAGTGTACTTCGCCGCCAAGAAGCTGAAGCCCTACTTTCAAGAGCATCCCATCACGGTCGTATGCACCGCCCCACTTGCCGAGATCATAGGCAGCCGGGATGCATCCGGCCGGGTGGCTAAATGGGCCATTGCGCTGGCGCCTTACACAATCTTCTACCAGCCCCGCACCGCCATCAAGTCCCAAGCATTGGCCGACTTCCTCGTCGACTGGGCCGAGACCCAGTACCTACCGCCGGCTCCCGACTCTACTCATTGGCGGATGCACTTCGACGGGTCCAAGATGCGCACCGGCTTGGGAGCCGGCATCGTCCTCACCTCTCCTAAAGGCGACAAGCTCAGATACACGCTGCAAATCCACTTCGCCGCCTCCAACAACGTGGCTGAATACGAGGCGCTCATACACGGGCTCCGGCTAGCCAAAGAGCTCGGCATACGCCGGATCCTATGTTATGGCGACTCAGACTTGGTGGTCCAGCAGTCATCTGGCGACTGGGACACCAAGGATGCAAACATGGCGAGCTATCGATTCCTCGTCCAGCAGATCAGTGGGTACTTCGAAGGGTGCGAGTTCCTTCACGTGCCACGGGCCGACAACGACCAAGCAGATGCCCTGGCACGGATCGGCTCCACCCGACAGGCTATACCAACCGGTGTTTCTCTCCAGCGCCTCCTCAAACCGTCTATCAAGCCGTCTCCAGAGTCGGACTCTATCTTCGTACCGCCTGCCCCCGATGCAGCCGGATCTGACTGGAGGAACCCAGTAGGTGGCTCGGGGACTTCGACAAGCGGCCCGGGGACTGCCGTAGTAGCACCCGGCTCGGGGACTTCAGAACCCGGCCCGGGGACTGCAGCACTCGGCCCGGGGACTGTAGCGACACAAGAAGCGGCGGCCGACTCCAACTCTCCACCACCCAACCCGCCCACCCGAGTCACAGTGGCCGTACTGACAGTAGAAGAAGTCACAGCTCCATCATGGGCCCAGCCCATCCTCAACTTCCTAGTCAACAGGGAGCTGCCGACTGATGAGACCTCGGCAAGACTAGTGCAACGCCGAGCCGGAGCATATGCAATAATAAACAGAGAACTTGTCAAGCGCAGCGTCACTGGAGTCTTCCAGCGCTGCGTCGAGCCAGAGAAAGGTGTGGCAATCCTCAAGGATATCCACCAAGGCGAATGCGGCCACCACGCAGCCTCGAGATCACTTGTGGCCAAAGCTTTCCGCCATGGTTTCTTTTGGCCGACTGCTTTGGAAGATGCCAAAGAGATAGTCAAAAGTTGCAAAGGATGCCAAGTCTTCAGTTCCAAGCAACACCTTCCAGCTTCCGCACTCAAGACCATCCCCCTCACCTGGCCCTTTGCCGTCTGGGGGCTGGACATGGTGGGCCCATTCAAGACAGCCCGCGGTGGCTTGACACATCTGCTTGTCGCCGTGGACCAATTTACCAAGTGGATCGAAGCGAAGCCGATCAAGAAGCTGAACGGGCCGACTGCCGTGACATTCATTGCCGACATCACTACTCGGTACGGCGTGCCGCACAGCATCATCACCGACAACGACACAAACTTTGCCAAAGGAGCACTGGCACGTTTCTGCGCGACGCAGGGCATCCGACTGGACTTAGCGTCTGTTGCCCACCCGCAGTCAAACGGCCAGGTCGAGCGAGCAAATGGACTCATCCTCTCCGGCATCAAGCCCCGACTGGTCGTACCACTGGAGCGATGTCACGACCGGTTTTTCAATAAAATAATTATTGAGAGACCAATCCCTTTTACGGACCAGTAAGGAAGAATTCCTTCTCACTGGTAGACAATATCTTGGTCACAGAAGAAAAATACCAGGAGTACTAAATATAATACAAGGTTGAGCGGAGACTGCCCAACAATTTATTACATGCACGCCGATAAAACAAGACGGCGGATAGGGTGGCATACTACTAGCTCACGATAATAACGGTGGCGGAAATATCACCGCGAAGCGAGTGATATGACTCCTGAAGACTACAGCTCATCGAGCGTCGGAATGAAGCTCGAGGAGACTTATTACGGGTGGCGGAAGCGAATATAATACAAGTGACCAATATCCGGGATCGCGCAGGACTGACTGGGACTCCTCTAGGCGTCGGACGCGCTATCAAACTCTTCATCCAAGAGATCGCCTTCGTCAACATCTGGCCAAATCAACAAGCCAGGTGAGTACTATGAAAGTACTCGCAAGACAGTTCGGACATAAGATATAACAAATGTAAACATGAAGCATATGAACAATTTATCCAGTGCGTTCAGACATAGAGATAATAAATACTGGGTGCCAAGCGAGGGTCTGAATGACACCTCGAGCGGAAACTGCAGAATAGTAATACTGGTGCCAAACGAGGGTCTGAATGACTCCTCGAGAGGAAACTGCGGAATAGTATTACTGGTGCCAAACGAGTGTCTGAAAGACTCCTCGAGAGGAAAATGCAAGAATAATAATGCCACAGTCGGGCGTCAGGGCGACACCACATAAAGGGCTTATAACAGAAAATAAAAGACGAACATGCCACAGTCGGACGTCTGCGCGACGTCACATAAAGGGCTTATAACAGAAAATACAAGACGAACATGCCACAGTCGGACGTCTGCGCGACGTCACATAAAGGGCTTATAACAGAAAATACAAGACGAACATTCCACAGTCGGACGTCTGCGCGACGTCACATAAAGGGCTTATATTGTAGCTCAAAAATACAATAGCTCGGGAACATAAATTATCACAAGTACGAGACAAATATAAAGTTAGTCCATCCACAGGAATAACAATTTTTTAAACTGGATTTACCACTTGAGCTTGTTCACCGGGGACAAGTTGTCACGCAGATAGATATGGATATACTGATTATACTACTTGATCACGGATGCGATGACTTGGAAGGAATTGACTCTGCAGAGTTTGTACTTAACCACAGCCAACGGATTTCAGTAGTCACGGGGACTAGTTCCGTCTACGGTGTTTTGGAAGAAACACGTCTAACCAGTACACACCCAATTCAACCTTCTGAAGCCAGGGATCACCCTCGGCAACGTTCAAGAAAAACCTTGAGACGGGGAGGCTACAACCTCGCGTAGCATGGGATCAAATTTCTATACGCGCGCTCTAAGGGGGTGCCCCCCCTCTCGGTCCCAACCGGAAACACCCATGCCCCCTGACCGGATGACTGGCTTTAATCCTGGGCCAAGGTACCATCATCCCGGCCTCTCTGTTTGGTGTGTACACGGAAAGAGGTTACCAACTTACTAAACCGCATCCTGGCAAATGAAACATGTGGTAGCACGGAAGGGGAAAGAACGATAACGTGACTCCGTCCACGTTAACGTCAGGAATAGTCGGATGACGCAAGGCTGGTATGCTACAACAGTACCACCTTGCTGCCCTTCATGTCACCACATGATTAGGCCATCTCTCATCAGAGATCATCGCAACTTTGGAACATGCGGGGAAAAGAACGATAACGTGACTCCGTCCACGTTAACGTCGGAGAAAGTCGGATGACGCAAGGCTGGTATGCTACAACAGTACCACCTTGCTGCCCTTCATGTCACCACATGATTAGGCCATCTCTCATCAGAGATCATCGCGACTTTGGAACATGCGGGTAGTTGCCTTACAAGCAACGAGGTATTTACCGACACTCATATGCCACGCACAAACTTTCACGCAACATGCAAAACACCTGTCATATCAAATGTTCAAACATGCTTGCCTGGTTCGGAGAAGTCGGAGTCTAGCTCGGCGAAGTTCGCGGCTCCGTCACCTCTTCCGGAACCTACGGCAATCACGAAACGGGCACTAACGTGAAAACCAATGGGTGCACAGAAACTTTTCCAAATATTTTTCAAATAAATCCCATAAAAAACTAGACAAAATTTGAAGATTGTCAGAAAAAGAATCACTCAAAAATCCCTTTTTATTAAAAAGTTATAAAGGTTTCTGTCCAGGGACTTATCTGTAATGAAACAGAAAAGTTCCAGGGTTTTAACTGAGAAAACAGAAAACGGTTCGATTGGAAATGCGCAAGCTCAAGAGGGAAAACGTATTTGCCCGAAGGCGCCAACAGAAAACGGTTCGCGAAGAATAGAACAGAGGCTGACACGCGAGGTCCACATGTCAGGTTTGAAAAGCTCGCCGGCGCCCGAAGACTGCGGTGGACGCCGGCGTCGAACCACGGCGAGTTAGGAGAAACGGAGGGTACCAAGAGCTTCAGCGTGTTCTTCCGCGTCGGTGGGTGGTGGACTCGACCAACGGGGAGCACCACGTCGACGGCGACACTATCTCCGGCGGACGGCGGCTCGGGTGAGGATGGGGAACTCCGGTGGAGGGCTGCAAGCTTCGAATTGAAGTGTGGATCAGAAAGAGGGATGCATGGTGAAGCTACTGGCAAGAGAAGGGAGGCGGAGGTGCACACATGGGGGCGAATCGAGCTGGATCCCGTGGCGGGTCGCGGCGGCCGGAGTCGAGGAAGGAGACCTCCTCGGGGCTCTTCCAGTGGCTAGGCGTGCTCTAGGTGGAGTGCAGGGATGGTGGGTGCTCGAGTTGAAGCTCGGGGCCTCTATTTATAGGCGGATCGACGGGGTGGCCGTGAACGGAGAATCTCCGGCGAGCGATTACGGCGATGCAGTGGATTGGCAGGAGGTTTGAGTGGCCAGGCAGCATCAGTGGAGGTTACTGGTGTCGTTCCACAGCTAAACGGAGTTGGTCTTGGCGTAATGGCGTCGGTCCACGGTGAGATGGCCGCACGGGCTCAACGGCGGCAGAGAGCGCGCTCCGCGCCCTGCGGTTCACGACGAGGGTGGCAGCGCGTTCGGGGGAGTGGAAGGCCACGCGGCGAGCTCAGGTGGTTTGGGCGGCACTGGGTGGCGTCGTCGGCTCCGTGCCTCCCGCTGGCGGCCGCAAAGCCGCCGCTGGCGTCGGTCACGGGGCGGCGCACCTTCTGCTGCTCGTCGCCGACGCTCGCAAGGTGCCAGGCGTTCGTGCGGTGCAGGAACAAGGGGGAGGGGACGAGGAGCAAGGCGACACAGTGGCACTGGCGAGATCGACAACCATCTCTGAAGAAAACGACAGTAAGCCACTGAACTGTTCTCTGAATTTTTTGAACTTGACAATGACCATGCACTGCAGGTGTTCGACAGAATGATTTGGCTATGAGATAAATTTTTCTGGGGCTGTAACTTGGTGAGGTGACCACTCAATGCACCCAGAGGCTGCCTGATTTTACTTGGAATTTTTGGAGAAGGGTTTGAATGAATTTCACCAAATTTGACAAATCTGGTCCAAACTTGCAGCAAGTGTAGTTTGAAAATTTGAACTGAAGACCAGTGGATCTTCATGGATCTTGGTTGAGGGTTCAAAGGACTAGGGAGGGAGAGTTGGTTTGGGGGCAAAAATCAAAACAGAAAGTAGAGTTCCTTTGTAAATCACCAATGGATAGAATAGAAGACAGAAATTTCTTTGAATAAGATTTAAATGGAAAATAGACATAGGGGAGGTTCAACTTGCTGGATTTGATGCAAATCATGATCCAAAGGTGAGGGAAGGGTTAGGAGAGAGATTTGCACTAAGGCCATGGCAAGAAGGAAATGTTGAAAGTGGCAAAGGATTATTCCAAAAGCCATAGTGCAATTTCAAAAGATTTTCAAAAGGCATTTTCCCAAATGAAAAGTATTTTGTCTTGAGTCCAAATGAAAAGCAAGAACCTCCAAGACCAAAGACAGATCTTGGGTGAATCCAAATAAAACTTTTGCCATAAAAAAAATATTTGAGAGGGAGAGTTCTCTTGAAGAAAAATTTAAATCACTCCCTCAAGTCAAATAAAAATCTTTTGAAAAATCCAAATAAAAACTTGGGTGTCACAACACCTACCCCCTTAGGAAAAATCTCGTCCTCGAGATTTCTGCTGATCCTCAAATAGATATGGATACTCTGCCCGGAGGAAATCTTCCCTTTCCCATGTAGCTTCATCCTCAGTGTGGTTGCTCCACTGAACCCTGAAAAACTTTGTCGTTTTCTGACGGGTCCTCCGTTCAGACTCTTCCAATATCTTTACTGGCCTTTCTCTGTAGGTGAGATCTGGTTGCATATCAATGTTCTCATGAGGTACATGCTTTCTCCGGGTTACTCACACATTTCCTCAACTGTGAGACGTGGAATACGTCATGGACGTCTGACAGCTCCTTGGGTAGGTCTAGTTGGTAGGCTACCGTGCCTCTTCGTGCCTTTACACAAAATGGTCCAATAAATCTTGGGGCTAGCTTCCCCTTAATTTTGAACCGTTGCAGACCCCTCATAGGAGATACTCGGAGGTATACGGAATCACCGGGTTCAAAGCTGACCTCACGATGCTTCTGATCATAGTAGCTCTTTTGTCGGCTCTGTGCTGTCTTGAGTCTGTCCCTGATTTGTTTAACTTTCTCCTCGGCCTCTTTAAGCATGTCTGGGCCGAAGATACGGCTGTCACCTGTTTCTGACCAATTCAGTGGGGTACGACACCTTCGTCCGTACAATGCTTCAAAGGGTGCCATTTGCAAGCTGGCTTGGTAACTGTTGTTGTAAGCAAATTCGGCATACGGCAAACTCTCTTCCCAACTGGATCCATAGGTGAGCACACAGGCTCTTAGCATATCCTCTAGGATTTGGTTTACACGTTCCGTTTGTCCATCAGTCTGAGGGTGGTATGCTGTACTGAAAGCTAGTTGCGTGCCCAGAGCTTGTTGTAGGTGATCCCAAAATTTGGAGACGAATTGGGTGCCTCGGTCTGATATTATAGTCTTTGGGACTCCGTGCAAGCAAACTATACGGGAGAGATAAAGTTTGGCCAGTCTTTGTGTGGAGTAGGTAGTCTTCACGGGAATGAAATGAGCAACCTTGGTTAGTCGGTCTGTGATGACCCATATGGCGTCATTCCCACGCTGTGATCGGGGTAGTCCGATGATGAAATCCATTCCTATTTCATCCCATTTCCACTCCGGTATCCTGTTTGGCTGGAGTAGCCCTGCTGGCTTTTGATGCTCGGCCTTGATGCGCTGACATGAATCGCAACAAGCAATAAATGTGGCTATATCTCTTTTCATACCGTGCCACCAAAATCTTTCCTGAATGTCCTTGTACATTTTGGTTCCTCCAGGATGGATCGAGTATGGAGCGGTGTGGCTTTCGGTTAAGATTTGTTGCTTGAGTTCCTCGATGTTTGGTACGCAAAGCCTGTCTCCGTACCATAGTGTCCCTTCACTATCGGTGATGAACTCTGAAGCCTTACCAAGGTTCATTTTCTTCTTTATGCCTTCGATGCTGGGATGTCCCTGTTGAGCCTTTTAATTTGTTCCACCAGGGTGGGTTGTATCTCTAGATTTGATACGGTGCCCTCAGAAACTAACATCATGTTGAGCCTAGTGATCTCTTGCTGAAACTCAGGCCTCAAGTTTTGCGGACCGTCATTGTCCGGGCTGGGGTTTCGACTAAGGGCATCTGCCACTACATTTGCTTTCCCTGGATGGTAGTGAATGCCGACATCATAGTCCTTGACCAGTTCCAACCAGCGTCGTTGGCGTAAATTCAGCTCTGGCTGTGTGAAAATATATTTGAGGCTCTTATGGTCCGTATATATTTCACAGCGATTTCCCAACAGAAAGTGCCTCCACTCCTTGAGTGCATGAATAACTGCTGCTAGCTCTAAGTCATGCGTTGGGTAATTTTCCTCATGTTTTCGTAGCTGCCTGGAGGCATATGCGACAACTTTGCCATCCTGCATTAGTACACATCCGAGACCTTTTCGGGACGCGTCACAATACACTTCAAAGCTCTTGTGTATGTCTGGCACAATTAAGACCGGTGCGGTTGTCAGCTTCTTCTTTAGTTCTTGGAAGCTCTGCTCGCATGCTTCCGTCCATACAAATTTCTTGTCCTTCTTGAGCAACTGTGTTATAGGTTTTGCCACAGTGGAGAATCCTTCAATAAATCTTCTGTAATATCCGGCCATTCCTAGGAAACTCCGCACATCAGTAACGTTGGCGGGTGGCTTCCAGTCCAGTATGGCCTTGACTTTTTCTGGGTCTACGGCCACGCCTTCTTGGTTCAGTATATGGCCCAAGAAACCAACTTGTCTTAGCCAAAATTCGCACTTGCTAAATTTGGCGTACAACTGATGTTTCCTCAATTCTCCCAAAACAATTCTGAGGTGCTCAGCATGCTCTTCTGGTGTCCTCGAGTAAACCAGAATATCGTCAATGAATACCACCACAAATTTGTCCATGAATTTCATAAACACTTTGTTCATGAGGTGGACGAAATATGCGGGGGCGTTCGTTAGTCCAAAAGGCATCACTGTAAACTCGTATAACCCATATCTGGAAGTGAATGCTGTCTTGGGGATATCTTCTGTCCGTACTTTCAGTTGATGATATCCCGATCTCAAATCAATCTTTGAAAATACCTTGGCTTGTGCGAGCTGGTCAAACAAATCATTTATCCGTGGCATCGGATATTTGTTTTTGATAGTGACCATATTGAGGGCTCGATAGTCTATACACAGTCTCAGTGTCCCATCCTTTTTCTTGGCGAACAACACAGGCGAACCCCATGGTGAGGAGCTGGCTCGAATAAATCCTTTGTCCAATAATTCCTTTATCTGCTTCTTCAACTCCACCAATTCTGAGGGTGCCATTCTATAAGGCTTCTTATAGATGGGAGCGGTGCCAGGTGCTAGTTCGATGCTGAATTCTATCTCTCGGTCTGGTGGCATGCCTGGTAGTTCTTCAGGGAACACATCAGGAAACTCGCATACCACTGGAACTTTTCTCAGTTCTGCAATGTCCATTTTGTTCAGTTTTGGTTGCTGTGATCGTGGCCTTTCTTGAGCGGAAACTCTTATTGTCTTGCCGTGATGGTGAGTGAGAATCACTGTCCGATTGAAACAGTCGATGAATCCTTTGTTGGTGGTCAACCAGTCCATCCCTAAAATGACATCCAGTCCTTTACTCTCCAACACGATGAGATTCGCGTGGAATTGTAGTCCTTCGAACTCAATGACCACTCCTCGGCAGTAACCCTGAGCGATTTGCTTATTTCCGGGGGACTTGATGATCATAGATTTTTCCAAGGGAAGTATCGGAAAACCATGTTGCAAAACAAAACTCTTCGAAATGAACAAATGGGAAGCTCCAGAATCAAACAAAACCGTGGCAGGTACTGTGTTGACAGGGAACATACCGAGCACGATGTCTGGGGCATTCTGCGCCTCTTCCCTGGTCACATGGTTCAGGTGACCATTCCTGTGGTTGTTGTTGGGGTTGAAATTGTTGCGCTTGGGGGCTGGATTGTTCCCACCATTGTTTGGCTTGGGTGCCGGGTTCTTTGGCTTCGGGCACTGTTTAGCATAATGCCCTTGTTGACCACAAGCATAGCAGGTGACCCCTGGACGGTACGTGTACTCCTTGTCCCTGGCATGAAATTTTCCGACGGGCTTTGGATCAGTAGTCGTGGATCTCCTTGCGTCTGTCCTTGGGACCTCAGTCTTGCCTCGGTTGTTGCGAGCAAGAGTCGCCTTGTCCCTCTTTCGCTTGCGGATATCTTCCAGACTACGGCGCTCATTCTCCAAGGTAATGGCCTTGTCCACCAGAGTCTTAAAATCCAGAAAGGTGTGTACTATCAGTTGGCATCTTAGTGCTGGTGCCAGGCCGTCCAGGAATTTCTCCATCTTCTTATTTTCTGTCATGTGCTCGTCGTAGGCATAACGAGACAGCTGGGTAAACTGACCATTGTATTCTGTTACAGACATGCCTCTCTGCTTCAGGTCATCAAACTCCCTCTTCTTGATCTTTAGGATGCTCCTGGGGATGTGTGCCCCACAGAAGCCTTCCTTGAACTCTTCCCAGGTGATGTTGTGTTCACTGGGATGCATGTGTAGGAAATTTTCCCACCATGCTGCAGCTGCTCCAGAAAGGTAGTGTGGTGCATAAAGCACCTTCTCATGATCTGAGCACTGAGCAATAATCAGTTTCCTTTCAATGTCACGAAGCCAATCGTCGGCTTCCAGCGGCCTATCGGTGTGAGCAAAAGTTGAGGGGCGAGTCTTCTGTAATTCGGATAACTTGGAATGTGGTTGATAGGGTTCACGGTGGTTTCCCATAGTGATGACATGATTCATCATCTCTCGATGCTGTTGCTGGCTTTGCTCGAAGAGACGGCATACTTGAGACAGGCTGCTTCGCTGTCGTGTTGACTGGACTGACCTTGAGTGAAATTGTTGCTAGTCTGTGTCCCATAAACCTCTTCTGGCTGATTGGGCATGGAGCGAGTCCACGGGCGAGACATTTTTCCAGTCTGGGGTATTATTGTGCAAAACCCATGAGAAAACTGTGCAGCACAAGAAAAATCTTGCAAAGGCAACAAATTTAAAAGATCTCAAGGATTTCAAGAAAACATAAGCGATATTGCATGGAGAAGAACTGCTTAGCAACTATCTTACATGCGAAAAGCAAACACACGATACAGCACTCAGGATGCGCGTACACATCCTGACATGTTATTTAAACCGGCGTACTACTCCGGAAGGTAGCAAACACACCAATACAAACTAGCGTACAGATAAAACAGCACATCATACAAGCAGACATAACGCGTGGCTACTCGGTGCTCTCAGTCGGAGATGGTGAAGATTTCCTTTCCCTTGCCGATGGCAAGACTCAGCGGTCCAGGAGAATCCACCTCCACCTCTTCTCTAGCTGGCTCCTGGCGCGTGACGCTGCGCTGCGGTGATGGTGCGGGGGCGACTGGTGGTAGAGCGGGTGCGGCAGGCGATGCGGCCCTGATTGGAGTGGGGGCGATGACTCGGTCGAACTCCTCAGTGGTGGGCAGACGGCGAGCAGTGGCCAGAACGGCCGGTGCATACGAGGCTGAAGACGAGACGAATGTCAGAGGCGGCGCCGTGTGTAGAAGCTCCTTCTTGCTGGCAGGACCGCCCCGGACTAAGTCCATGCGGGCAGCCACAAGATCGTCCACGAGGTTGTCGAAAGACTCCTCCAGAGCCTTGAGATACTCCACAACCATCTCGATGGCTTCATCTCGCTCTGCCCGATGGCAGGCGAATGCATAGTGGCTGGTGTATGGCACATGGCATGGGAGGTAGCGGTAGCGACGAGTCTTCATCGTAGGAAGGATGTCCCGAAGGCGAGCTATCGCCTCACGGGTAGCCATCTGCATGGCATGCCTCTCCGTAGGCATGGCCCTTCCCACAAAACGGAAGTGGCGAGCTGCAGAACGTCCTCCCTTGAATTGCACCACAGCTTGGTGCATGGACACGTCGTCACTGAGCTTGTGCTGGTAGAGTGTGAACTCCGGGCGAGCTAGACAAACCCCTCGGGCACGTTCGTGAACACTCGATTCTCACAGCTGCTGCCAGCCATCTACAAAATTAGGCAAAAATTCTGAGTAGTCATGTCATAAATTTATGATGACCAACAGAAAATAGCTACAATTGCAAAATGCTGAAAAAGCACAAAAGACGCTAATAACCGATTAGCGATCGCACCTAGTGGCTTCCTACAGTCAGCCTGGCTCTGATACCAAGCTTGTCACGACCAGTTTTTCAATAAAATAATTATTGAGAGACCAATCCCTTTTACGGACCAGTAAGGAAGAATTCCTTCTCACTGGTAGACAGTATCTTGGTCACAGAAGAAAAATACCAGGAGTACTAAATATAATACAAGGTTGAGCGGAGACTGCCCAACAATTTATTACATGCACGCCGATAAAACAAGACGGCGGATAGGGTGGCATACTACTAGCTCACGATAATAACGGTGGCGGAAATATCACCGCGAAGCGAGTGATATGACTCCTGAAGACTACAGCTCATCGAGCGTCGGAATGAAGCTCGAGGAGACTTATTACGGGTGGCGGAAGCGAATATAATACAAGTGACCAATATCCGGGATCGCGCAGGACTGACTGGGACTCCTCTAGGCATCGGACGCGCTATCAAACTCTTCATCCAAGAGATCGCCTTCATCAACATCTGGCCAAATCAACAAGCCAGAAGAGTACTATGAAAGTACTCGCAAGACAGTTCGGACATAAGATATAACAAATGTAAACATGAAGCATATGAACAATTTATCCAGTGCGTTCAGACATAGAGATAATAAATACTGGGTGCCAAGCGAGGGTCTGAATGACACCTCGAGCGGAAACTGCAGAATAGTAATACTGGTGCCAAACGAGGGTCTGAATGACTCCTCGAGAGGAAACTGCGGAATAGTATTACTGGTGCCAAACGAGTGTCTGTTACTGGTGCCAAACGAGTGTCTGAAAGACTCCTCGAGAGGAAAATGCAAGAATAATAATGCCACAGTCGGGCGTCGGGGCGACACCACATAAAGGGCTTATAACAGAAAATAAAAGACGAACATGCCACAGTCGGACGTCTGCGTGACGTCACATAAAGGGCTTATAACAGAAAATACAAGACGAACATGCCACAGTCGGACGTCTGCGCGACGTCACATAAAGGGCTTATAACAGAAAATACAAGACGAACATGCCACAGTCGGACGTCTGCGCGACGTCACATAAAGGGCTTATAACAGAAAATACAAGACGAACATTCCACAGTCGGACGTCTGCGCGACGTCACATAAAGGGCTTATATTGTAGCTCAAAAATACAATAGCTCGGGAACATAAATTATCACAAGCTGGCGTCGGTCACGGGGCGGCGCACCTTCTGCTGCTCGTCGCCGACGCTCGCAAGGTGCCAGGCGTTCGTGCGGTGCAGGAACAAGGGGGAGGGGACGAGGAGCAAGGCGACACAGTGGCACTGGCGAGATCGACAACCATCTCTGAAGAAAACGACAGTAAGCCACTGAACTGTTCTCTGAATTTTCTGAACTTGACAATGACCATGCACTGCAGGTGTTCGACAGAATGATTTGGCTATGAGATAAATTTTTCTGGGGCTGTAACTTGGTGAGGTGACCACTCAATGCACCCAGAGGCTGCCTGATTTTACTTGGAATTTTTGGAGAAGGGTTTGAATGAATTTCACCAAATTTGACAAATCTGGTCCAAACTTGCAGCAAGTGTAGTTTGAAAAATTTGAACTGAAGACCAGTGGATCTTCATGGATCTTGGTTGAGGGTTCAAAGGACTAGGGAGGAGAGTTGGTTTGGGGGCAAAAATCAAAACAGAAAGTAGAGTTCCTTTGTAAATCACCAATGGATAGAATAGAAGACAGAAATTTCTTTGAATAAGATTTAAATGGAAAATAGACATAGGGGAGGTTCAACTTGCTGGATTAGATGCCAAACATGATCCAAAGATGAGGGAAGGGTTAGGAGAGAAGATTTGCACTAAGGCCATGGCAAGAAGGAAATGTTGAAAGTGGCAAAGGATTATTCCAAAAGCCATAGTGCAATTTTTAAAGATACTTTCAAAGGCATTTTCCCAAGTGAAAAGTATTTTGTCTTGAGTCCAAATGAAAAGCAAGAACCTCCAAGACCAAAGACAGATCTTGGGTGAATCCAAATAAAACTTTTGCCATAAAAAAATATTTGAAAGGGAGAGTTCTTTT
>NC_057799.1:427538392-427549571 GCF_018294505.1 Triticum aestivum | reverse complement strand
CAAAGAGCATATCAGCGCACGGCAACACGACAGAAAGCACACGAGCAATTTACCCAGGTTCGGGCCACCACGAGGCGTAAAAACCTACTCCTGCTTTGGTGGATTGATGGTGGAATGAGTGTGGTGACGTGTAGTACACTTTCCCGACAAGGTTTGCCTCAGGGCCGCAGCGTCTACACGCGTATCGTGCCTTGGGGTTGTCAACTTTCTAACCCTCTAACCTCTCCTATGAGTGCCATGGGCCTCCTTTTATAGATTAAGGGGTCACAACAGTGGCAAAGTGGTCATTATCCACTGATATGATAGCAAACAGTGCTATCATACCTAACTCTGCGGGCTGACAGGGTGCATTAAATGCACCGCTTAGTGTCACATCACTGGTTGCCCGGCAAGGCTTGCTGGGCTATCTCGCCAGCTCCGCGCCTGCTCCCTTGACATGTTGCAGGACTGGTGTCATCTGTGGGTTTCATCTGTAGGAAATGGCTGCCATGTGGCGAATGGCTGCCACTTAACCATCTTGCGGCTTGCCACCGCACTGATTGACGACGTGAGTCGTGTTTGAGTGGTTAGCGGGGTGGTTCTGCCCTTGTGAACCCCGGCAGGTTCTGCCGTGGAGTCTTGGTTGCTTGCTTCAGGTGGTGGCCTCGCCCCTTTCGGGCTCGCTTACCCAGCAAGGGAGGCCCTTCTCTTGCTGCTATCTTGCTCCTCTAGTTTGATCTTGGTCCCTCTGAGCTGCATGTTGGTTCTTCAAATCTCTTGGGTCTTCAATCCCTGATTTAAGCTGGTGCTTCAACCTTGATCTCATGCCTATGCACAGTTGGGCAACAGACCCAGGGTTTTCTTGCACCGACAACACCTTTATAAAGAAGGAGTAGATGTTGTTATTAGACGTTGCATACCTGAGCATGAACAGCAACAGATCCTACACAAGTGCCACTCTGAGTCTTACGGAGGACACCATGCTGGAGATAGAACTGCACATAATGTATTGCAATCCGGTTTCTATTGGCCCACTCTCTTTAAGGATGCCCGTAAGTTTGTCTTGTCTTGTGATGAATGCCAAAGGATTGGTAATATTAGTAGACGTCAGGAAATGCCTATGAATTATTACTTGTTATTGAACCATTTGATGTTTGGGGCTTTGATTATATGGGACCTTTTCCTACCTCTAATGGGTATACACATATTCTAGTTGTTGTTGATTACGTTACTAAGTGGGTAGAAGCTATTCCTACTAGTAGTGCTGATCATAACACTTCTATTAAGAAGCTTAAAGAAGTTACTTTCAGAGGTTTGGAGTCCCTATATATTTAATGACTGATGGTGGTTCACATTTATTCATTTTTCTTTCCGTAAAATGCTTGCTAAATATGATGTCAACCATAGAATTGCATCTCCATATCATCCTCAGTGTAGTGGTCAAGTAGAGTTGAGAAATAGAGAGATTAAATTAATTTTGCAAAAGACTGTTAATAGATCTAGAAAGAATTGGTCTAAGAAACTTGATGATGCTTTGTGGGCTTATAGAACTGATTATAAGAACCATATGTGTATGTCTCCATATAAAATGGTTTAGGGAAAAGCATGTCACTTACCTCTCGAACTAGAACATAAGGCATATTGGGCTATTAAAGAGCTCAATTATGATTTCAAACTTGCCAGTGAGAAGAGGCTATTTGACATTAGCTCTCTTGATGAATGGAGAACCCAAGCCTATGAGAATGCCAAGTTTTTTAAAGAAAAAGTCAAAAGATGGCATGCTAAAAGGATACAAAAGCGTGAGTTTAATGTAGGTGATTATGTTTTGCTATACAAATCTCGTTTAAGATTTTTTGCAGGAAAACTTGCCTCTAAATGGGAAGGCCCTTACATTATCAAGGACGTCTATCATTCCGGTGCCATAAAAATCAACAACGCCGAAGGTAAAAATCCGAAGGTGGTAAATGGTCAAAGACTCAAACATTATATCTCGGGTACTCCCATAAATGTTGAGACCAATCTAATTGATACCGTAACCCCGGAGGAGTACATAAGGGATACTTTCCAGAATGTTTCAGACTGAAAAGGAATAGGTATGTGGTACGGTAAGTAAACCGACTCCAAAACGTTTCCAATGATAAATTTTCTTTGTTCTGGAATATTTAAAAAATAGGAAAATTAACAGTATTCCGAAAGAGACACAAGGCGTCCACAAGGGTGGAGTGCGCGCCCTACCCCCTGGGTGCGCCCCCGACCTTGTGGCCACCTCGTGTGCGCCTTCGGACTCCATTTTCTTGCAGAATACTTCTTTTGGTCGGTAAAAATTCATTATATAATCTCCCAAAGGTTCTGACCATCGTACCACGCAAAAATCCTCTGTTTTCGTTTTGAGCTATGTCTGCAGCAGATTTGGAGCAAGATGTCTTCGCAAGAGTTGGTCGGGGAGAGTCCGGTATCTCACCCGGCACAAGTCGCAAGAGCATACAACGATGATAACCACTTTGGGCCAGCAACGGAAGAAGAGATGGAGGCTGACTTGAAAAGAGTGGATGCCATGGAGGAGGATCAAGAAGTTACCTCTCATCTTCAAACCAGATTCATGCTGGAGGAACTTCAGAGCTCAGCAATACCAAATTCGGTTATTCCTCCCAATGCCAGATTTCTCTCTTATGAAAATTTGAAAAAGAGTGTTGTGTTTTCTCCCGCAGCAAGGAAACATCCATGGGTCGATGGAGCTCTAACTGTGATGGGTAAACTTTGCAAAGAAGTGATGGATCTTAAGCACCAAATTAATAAGCTCGTGGAACAGAATCGTATCCTAAGGGGCATCATCGCCAAGAATATTACATCACCACTTCCGAAGAAAGAGGTCTAAATACATGGGTATGGGCACTCCCCTTGGCAACTGCCAAGCTTGGGGGAGTGCCCGGTATCGTATCACCATCACACCTTTATCTTTATTGTTTTTCTTAGTTTGATCCTTTTGGTTATATCTTGATCTAGTAGAATCAAGTTTTAGTATGATCTAGCTTTGAGTTTTGCTTTATGTCCCCTCCATGTAATCGAGTGCGTGAGATATATAAAAGAGTAGTTTTGAGATAAGGGCTTTGTTTTCTAGCTATGATTTTGATGGAACTAAATAAAAGAAAGAATGAAAAGAAATAAAAAGATCATAGATTGATCTTATGGAGAGTAATGACTTCACATAAAAAGAGTATGATGAATAAAAGTTATTGAGAGTTGACAAACATAGTTTTGGTGATTGTTGCAATTAATAGGAAGTAATAAAGAAAGAGAGGCCTCACATATAAATATACTATCCTGGACATATTTTGTAACTGTGATCACTTATTAAAATATGACATGCTAAAAAGTTGATGTTGGACAAGGAAGACCACATAATGAGTTATGTTTTCATATATCCGAATAGAAGTTATATTGTTTTGGATCATCCAACATGTTGAGCTTGCCTTTGCCCCCCATGCTAGCCAAATTCTTTGCACCAAGTAGAGATACTACTTGTCTTTTCGAATATCCCTAAACCCAGTTTTTCCATGAGAGTCCACCATACCTACCTATGGATTGAGTAAGATCCTTCAAGTAAGTTGTCATCTGTGCAAGCAATAAATAATTGCTCTCTAAATATGTATGATCTATTAGTGTGAAGAAAATAAGCTTTATGCGAACTTGTGATAAGGAAGAAATAAAAGCGACGGACTTCATAATAAAGGTCTTTTATCACAAGTGGCAATATAAAGTGACGTTCTTTTGCATTAAGATTTTATACATCCAACCATAAAAGCGCATGACAACCTTTGCTTCCCTCTGCGAAGGGCCTATCTTTTACTTACATCTTCTACCCTTATACTAGAGTCACGGTGACCATCACCTTTCCTTTTTATACTTTTCTTTTGGCAAGCTCTATGTGTTGGAGAGATCCGAATATATATATCCACTCGGATGTAGGTTATCATAAAGTATTACCCTTGACATTACCCTTGAGGTAAAAGGTTGGGAGGCGAAACTATAAGCCCCTATCTTTCTCTGTGTCTGATTAAAACTTTGCACCCATAAGTATCGCGTGAGTGTTAGCAATTGTGAAAGATTATATGATAGTTGAGTATGTGGACTTGCTGAAAACCTCTTATTTGGCTCTTCCCGATGTTATGATAAATTGCAATTGCTTAAATGACTGAGATCATAGTTTGTTAGTTTTCAATGAAGTTTCTGATTCATACTCTACCTTGTGAACGAAATGTTACTTTAGCATAAGAAATCATATGACAATATATGGTGTTGTTCTAAAGATGATCATGATGCCCTCATGTCCGTGTTTTATTTTATCGACACCTATCTCTAAACATGTGGCCATATTTATCGATATCGGCTTTCGCTTGAGGACAAGCGAGGTCTAAGCTTGGGGGAGTTGATACGTCCACTTTGCATCATGCTTTTATATTGATATTTATTGCATCATGGGCTGTTATTACACATTATATCACAATACTTATGCCTATTCTCTCTTATTTCACAAGGTTTACATGAAGAGGGAGAATGCCGGCAGCTGGAATTCTGGACTGGAAAAGGAGCAAATATTATAGAACTATTCTGCACAACTCCAAAAGTCCTGAAACTTCACGGAGATTATTTTTGGAATATATAAAAATTATTGGGTGAAGAAGGGTGGAGGGCGCGCCCCCGACCTTGTGGGCCCCCCGGCAGGCCTTCGGTGCCCATCTTCTGCTATATGGTGTCTTTTATCCTAGAAAAAATCAGAGAGAAGCTTTCGGGATGAAGCGCCACTGATTTACCACTATTGTTTTGGGGTTGTGCATTAGAGAAAGTTGCATTCACATTAAATAGGGCACCATCTAAATCCGCTGAGACGACACCGTATGAACTATAGTTTGGCAAGAAACCTAAGCTATTGTTTCTTAAAGTTTGGGGTTGCGATGCTTATGTGAAAAAGCTTCAGCCTGATAAGCTCGAACCCAAATCAAAGAAGTGCGTCTTCATAGGATACCCAAAAGAAACTGTTGGGTACACCTTCTATCACAGATCCGAAGGCAAGATCTTTGTTGCTAAGAATGGATTCTCTCTAGAGAAGGAGTTTCTCTCGAAAGAAGTGAGTGGGAGGAAAGTAGAACTTAATGAGGTGTAACGCCCACGATGCGGCTATATCTCCCACGTGTCGAGGCACGACTTAGAGGCATAACCGCATAGTGGTAGTTACAAGTTGGTAATCAGAGCCATCCCCGACTTAGGAGCCCCCTGCTTGATCGAATCACTGACGTTGTTGAGTCTAGAACAAAATGTTTTGAGTCTTAGGATTATATATATCGGAGAGTAGGATTCTTTTTACTCCTCAGTCCCTTCGTCGCTCTAGTGAGGTCTCCTGACGTAGAGTTTTGACTGTTCTCTCCTCAAATTTCACTAAAAAAAATTTAGGATCACGCGGGTATCTTGGAATCGTTCCGATCGATTTGTGACGAGAACATTGTTCTTGGTGCCTCCTGTCATTTAGGGGTTGTGGCAGTGTCCTGGGGAGTTGAGCTCCGAGGTGTTGTCGTCACAATTTTATCGTTGCAGTTCTGGAATACCTGAGTTTCGCCGACATCGAAATCTCTTTTATGCAGTTGTTGGTGAGATCACCTCGACGCCACCTAGTACTGGGGCGGGAGTTCGGGAGTATTGCCATAACTTGTATAACGGATGTTTTTCGAAGGTTGAGGTAAACGATTTCCGAAGGTTTCTTGGTTATGTGTTGACGGATGGATACAGCTGGATCTAGGGATTGTTAGTTTGGGTGATATATATTTGTGTCCCCTGTATCCCCTACACCAGATTGCATAACCAGAAAGTTTCGGGAGTTCATAAGTGGGAATTCTAGTAGCCTTAGGATATCTTTCCGACAGATGCATGATATGATATTGGGGTTCGACGTCTAGTGGTCCGCCTGTATACGGTTGATTTTACAGTGGTCTCGTTGTGTCTTAAAGAGTCCATGGCTTTGCCGACTCAGGGACGCTTCGTATGTCATGTGCACAGCCTTGTACATGATGGTGCTGTACGATTGAGCCCGTGTGGGCCCCACCACAAAAACTTCGGACGAAATATCTATCATATGTTTGTTCCGGCTTATTTTGCAAGCCAATAATTTGTTTTATTTTGTATTATGGTATTCGAGTTGCTTCGAATTCATATGTTCATTCCATATCTTTTTCAAGTGGCTTCTCAACTTATGGAAGTGTGATGATTTACTACGGAATTCATCCGTTCATCTTCGTGTGAATGCTTATTGTGAAGACTACATGTTGCAATTTCTGTCCGTTGATTCTACTTATCTTTTGTCTATCGAGATGCTAACGGATGTCACCCTCTTCAGGATGGCTCCGCCAACGCGTCAGAATCCGGATCGCAATGAAGGGAGTCAAGTGAACCCTCCGCCACCACCTCCACCTCCGGAGGCATGGCAATCAATCATGGCAGCCACCAACGCCAATGCTCAGATGATTCTGCAACTCTTGCAAGAACGTACTCAAGGGCAAGGCAATCAAGGCAATCAAGGTCAAGGCAACAATCAGTTTCACTTTGCCACTCTCAACCAGTTTCTCGCAAATCAGCCTAAGTCTTTCAGCTACTGTGCCGAGGCCACGGATGCCGATGATTGGCTCGTGGACATCAACAAGCATTTTGAATGTAGCAATGTCAGGCCTGAGGACTTTGTCAAGTTCGCTTCTTTCCAGCTCAAGGACCAAGCTGCTGATTGGTTTCAGCAATACAAAGATTCCAGAGGAGGTCGTGTGATTACTTGGACTGACTTCTGTCAGGACTTCAAAGCGCACCACATTCCACAAAGTGTTGTTGAGAGCATGCGTGAGGAGTTCCGCAATCTCAAGCAAGGAAACATGTATGTGTATCAATATAACATTCAGTTTCAGAAACTTGCTCGCTTCGCTAAACAAGACGTTCCTGATGAGAAGAGCATGATCTATCACTTCAGAGGTGGCCTTAAAGAGGATCTGCAGTTAGCTCTCGTTCTTGTTGAGCCTACTCAGTTTGATCAATTCTACAATATGGCACTGAAGCAAGAGGCTGCTCAGCTCAAGTGTGAGGCTTCTAAGAAGAGAGTCAGAGATGCAGTTCAGTCTTCTTCTTCCTCACTTGTGACAGCTAAGCAACAGAAGTTCTAGTTGCCTCCTCCTCCTCCGTTTCGTCAGCCTTACCAGCAGAAGAACAAAGGTGGCCATAGTTCTTCCAACTCTTCCAACTCTGGCTAACAGAACAAGGCTCAGAATCAAGCTCCCAAGTCCAATGCTCCTTATCACCGTCCACTCTCAGAGGTGACTTGCAACAAATGTCAGCAGAAAGGTCACTATGCTAACAAGTGCTTCAACCAGAGGCGTCTTCCTCCTCCTCCTCCTGTCAGATCTTCCAGCAATGCAGTGGTCAAGCATAATCCAAAGTTTGCAAAGGTGAACATGTTGAATGCAGCTCAAGCGGAGGAATCTACTGATGTGATAATGGGTAATCTCTCTGTTAACGATATTCCTGCAAAAGTTCTTTTTGATACTGGTGCATCGCTTTGTTTCATGTCAAGACCGTTTTTTGCCAAGCATGAATTCACTTGTTCTCATCTGAGTAAACCCATGGATGTCGTTTCTCTGGGTAAACGTTTGATTTCTAGTATGATGGTTCCGGATGTCTCCATCAAGATGGGCGACTATAAATTTCAGTCTTCTCCAATTGTTCTTGGTGACTCGGATATTGATCTTATTCTCGGGATGGACTGGCTTTCTAAGCACAAGGCTCAACTTGATTGTGCTGCCAGAGAAATTCAATTGACACACTCGTCTGAGGATGTGATTATTTTTGCCGCTCGTGATGAAACCATTCGGTTTTTCTCTCTCAATGAGAAGGGCGAATTGGATGCCATCTCTCAAATTCCAGTTGTTTGCGAGTATCAAGATGTCTTTCCAGAAGAGCTTCCGGGTATGCCTCCGCACCGGCCAGTTGAGTTCGTTATCGAACTAGAGCCTGGTACTGTACCCGTTTGCAAGCGTCCATACAAGCTTGGACCAAACAAGCTGAAGGAATTGAAGAAGCAGCTCGATGAACAAGAACGTCTGGGCTTGATCAGACCGAGTTCTTCTCCATGGGGTTGTGGTGTTCTTTTTGTCAAGAAGAAGGATGGCACGGACCGACTTTGTGTCGACTACCGTCCATTGAACAAGAAGACAATCAAGAACAAGTACCCACTTCCCAACATCAATGAGCTATTTGAGCAACTCAAGGGCGCTAAAGTATTCTCGAAGCTTGACCTTCGTATGGGTTATCATCAGATTCACATTCGTGAAGAAGCTATTCCCAAGACAGCATTCAGAACGAGCTTTGGTTCTTATGAATATACTGTCGTGTCTTTCGGCCTTGTCAATGCTCCTCCAGTGTTCTCTCGGATGATGAATTTCATCTTCAACCCCTATACCAATGAATCCGTTCTGGTGTATCTCGATGATATCTTGGTCTTCTCCAAGAATAAGCAGGATCATGCCAAACATTTGCGATTGGTGCTCGACAAGCTCAGAGAGTATCAATTCTATGCGAAGTTCTCCAAATGTGAGTTTTGGCTCGATGAAGTTCTTTTCCATGGTCACATCATCTCTGCCAAAGGCATCGCTGTTAACCCCGAGAAGGTGTCCGCAGTTCTGGATTGGGAACCTCCTCAAAATGTCAAGCAGCTCCGCAGTTTCCTGGGTCTTGCAAGCTATTGCCGAAGATTCGTTGAGAATTTCTCCAAGATTGCAAAGCCTCTTTCCAACCTCCTACAGAAGCATGTGAAGTATGTCTGGTCTCCTGAGTGTGACGTTGCTTTCAACACTCTCAAACAGAAACTAGTCACAGCTCCTGTCTTGACTCCTCCTGATGAATCCAAGCCGTATGAAGTTTTCTGTGATGCTTCTCTCCAAGGTCTCGGTGATGTGTTGATGCAAGAGAAGAAAGTTGTGGCTTATACCTCTCGGCAGTTGAAGCCCAACGAGAAGAACTACCCCACTCACGATCTTGAGTTGGCGGCAGTTGTCCATGCTTTGGTTACGTGGAGACATCTCTTGTTGGGAAGACAAGTGGACATTTTCACTGATCACAAGAGTCTCAAGTATATCTTCACTCAGCCCAACCTCAACCTCAGGCAGACTCGATGGGTCGAAATGATTCAAGAGTACAATCCGAGTATCGAATATACTCCAGGCAAAGCAAATGTCATTGCAGATGCTTTGAGCAGGAAAGCTTATTGCAACAACTTAATCCTCAAGCCTTTCCAGCCGGATCTTTGTGAAGCTTTCCGCAAGCTGAATCTCCAAGTTGTTCCTCAAGGCTTTCTTGCCAACCTCATAGTCTCTCCTACTTTGGAAGATCAAATTCGTGAGGCACAACTCCTTGATGCCATGGTGAAGAAGGTGAAACGTGGTATCGACAAGGGTCTTTCCAAATACAAGTGCTATCGCATTGATGATAGAGACACTTTGTTCTTCGAGGACCGGATTGTGGTTCCTAAAGGTGATCTACGGAAAGTCATTATGAATGAGGCGCACAATTCTCTCCTTTCCATTCATCCTGGAAGTACGAAGATGTATCATGACCTCAAGCAGTCGTATTGGTGGACTCGAATGAAGCGAGAAATTGCTCAATTCGTGAATGAATGTGATGTCTGCCGAAGAGTGAAAGCAGAACACCAACGACCAGCTGGTCTCCTCCAACCTCTTGCTATTCCGGAGTGGAAGTTTGATCATATCGAAATGGACTTCGTGACTGGATTTCCCAAATCCAAGCGCGGAAATGATGCTATCTTCGTTGTCATTGACAAGCTCTCTAAAGTGGCTCATTTCCTTCCTATCAAAGAATCCATCACAGCAGCTCAGCTGGCAGAGCTCTACACCTCCAGAATTGTCTCTTTGCACGGCATTCCACAATTGATTTCTTCAGATCGTGGAAGCATCTTCACCTCCGCCAGAAGAGCTACTATGATAGTAAGCATCGTGAATTGGCTTTCGAGATCGGAGACCATGTCTACCTCCGCGTCTCTCCAATGAAAGGCACTCGTCGCTTCGGTATCAAAGGGAAGCTTGCCCCTAGATACGTGGGTCCTTTCAAGATCATTGGCAAAAGAGGCGACCTCGCCTATCAACTTGAGCTTCCTTCCAACTTCGCGAACGTGCACGATGTGTTCCACGTGTCACAGCTCCGCAAGTGCTTCAAGACGCCTGAGCGCACTATCGACTTCGAAGAGATTGACCTCCAAGAAGATTTGTCTTATCATGAGCACCCCGTTGCTATTCTTGAAGAAACTGAGCGCAAGACTCGCAACAAGTCTATCAAATTCCTGAAAGTGAAGTGGTCGCACCATTCTGACCAGGAAGCCACCTGGGAACGCGAGGACCATCTCCGTTCCGAATATCCGGAGTTCTTTCAGTCCTAGATCTCGGGACGAGATCCTCTCGTAGTGGTGGAGTGTTGTAACACCCCGCATGTAACTTGCCATATTTGTAACTCCGACTCTTGCCATTTTCGGCTATGTGATATGTTTTTCCCTCCGTTGTCGGGTTTTTGTCTTTCGTTTTGTATTTTGTCATGTCATGCATTTTCATATCATGTCATCATGTGCATTGCATTCGCATACGTGTTCGTCTCGTGCATCCGAGCATTTTCCCGTTGTCCGTTTTCCAATCCGGCGCTCCTATCTCCTCCGGTGCACCCCTCTAGTTTTCTTTCGTGTGCGTGTGTCAAACTTTCTCGGAATGGACCGAGGCTTGTCAAGTGGTCTTATTATACCACCCGGAGACTACCGGTCAAGTTTCGTTCCATTCGGAGGTCGTTTGGTACTCCAACGGTTAACCGGGCATCCGCAAAGTCCATTTGAGTATCCAGCAAAAACCCCCTCCAAAACCAGCCCAAAGCCCACCAAACTCTCTTCCATGCTCTAGGTCGTTCGATCACGATCGTGTGGGCGAAAACCGCACCTCATTTGGAGTCTCCTAACTCCCTCTACCTATAAATGAGTGGGCATCCCGAAAAACGAAATCTCAGACGAAACCCTAACCCTCTCCCTCCGCGCCGCGCCGGACGCGTCCGCTCCGGCCGGACAACGTCCGCCGCGCGCCCGGCCAACCGGAGCGCGCCACGTCACCAGCGCCGCCGCCGAGGC
>NC_057799.1:427535725-427538082 GCF_018294505.1 Triticum aestivum | reverse complement strand
CGCGCCGGCCACCGCCTCCTCCGGCGCCGCCCCCGCCGGCGGCCCCCTCCTCCGGCGCCACCGCCTCGCCACCGGCCTCCGGCCCCCTCGCCCGCCGGCCCCCTCTCCTCCTCCGGCCCGAGCCGGCGAGCTCGAGCTCCCGTTGACCGCGATCCAGATCTGGTCAAAGGTTGACCATTTTCAGAGCATATGCTCATGTTCCCGATGCGATAACTTTGTGCATGTAGCTCCGATTCGCGCGTATAATATGTCAAATTGTTCGTCTCGTGATGCTCTTCATTTTGTTCAATTGCATCATTTTCATTAGATGTCATCTTGATGCCCAAATCTTCGTTGGAAGAGGGCTAGTTGCTGTTAATCTCTGGTTCTTGTCAGAACTTGGAGATTTGTCATTTTTGTATCATTTAATCTGTGCATCTTTTGAGCATGAGCTCTACATGTGTTTTGAAGTATGCCATGCCATCTTTCCAGTGGTATAGTGCATGTATTTTTATGGTCTCTGTGGTGACTTGCACAAGCATGCAAAGTAGGTCCCGTAATAATTCTGATTTCAAGGACTTAGTGATTTCTCTAAGTCCTAGTCTGCTGTAATTTTGTTGCCATGTAAACTTGATGCTAGAGAGAGATCCATGCATATTTTGGAGAGGTTCAGTAAGGATGTTTTGTAGATATAGTTGTAATTGATCCATTCCTGCAATTGTTTGCAATTTTAGAGTACCATAGCGTGACTAAATATGGCTCTACTTTTGCTATAAAATATTTCTGGCAGATTCTTAACATGACATGCATTTTTGCCAAGCTTATTGTAGTTGATCCATATATGCTATGTAATTGTTCTTGCCATGGATAGCTTCATAAACATGCCATATTGCTGTAGGTATGCTTGGTTTGTCATGCATTGCTCTGTAGTGAGTGCATCAAGCTCACAAAGAGGCCTACATATTAATATTTCTGCCATGCTCTGTTTTCTGCCAAGTCTGAAACCTGAAAACGAAACTTGCTATGTTTACATGCTTGCAATCATATCTTCTGGTCCTTTTTGGCTTATGGTCAATAAGGGACTTTTGTCATGTGCATTTAGTAAAACACTACCATGCCTTGTTTTGCTATGTTAAGTTTCTGTAGCATGTTGATTTCGTGCTCAGAACATTGCTACCTGATGCTGATTTCTGCCATGTCCAGTTTTTCACTAAGTCTGTGAACCTGTAATCTTTTGCACTTTTGCCATGCTTGTTTAAGCTCGATATGTTGTGAACTAGCCGTAGCTCAGTGTTCATCTTTTGTCAAGCATCTCCTGTAGATTACTTCCATGTGCTTTTTTGCTATGTTGGGGTGATGTAGCATTGTTACTTGTTGTATCTTAAGTGCTATCTTGCTGTTAATCGCAGATTAGTGTCATTCTTGTTTTGCTCGCCAATTGCAAACCGTGCATCCGACTCCGGTGATCTTTATATCGATTTCGACCGAAAACGTCTCATCTTTCCAGTGGCATGCTTGGTTTTCCAAGTTACTGCCATGTTCATCATTTTCCTTCCGGAGCACGCATATGCATCGCATATCATATCGTGCATATCATACATGTCCTGCATCATGTTGTTTGTGCATTTCTCGTTGTTGATTGTGGTTCCGTTTGTTTGTGTTCTTGTCCTGGGTAGAGCCGGGAGACGAGTTCGTGAACGAGGAACCTGTCGAGTACGCTTACGAGGATCAAGCTTTCGACAACTCTGAGAATCTTGCAGGCAAGATGACCACCCCTCGAAATCACTTCTATCTTTGCTATGCTAGTTGTTCGCTCTATTGCCATGCTCGCTACCTATCACTTGCCTTATCTTGTCTCCTATTTTAGCCATGTCAGCCCCTAACCATCCTTTCCCAGCAACCGTTGTTTGGCTAAGTTACCGCTTTTGCTCAGCCCCTCTTATAGCGTTGCTAGTTGTAGGTGAAGTTGAAGTTTGTTCCATGTCGGAACATGGATATGTTGGGATATCACAATATCTCTTATTTAATTAATGCACCTATATATTTTGGTAAAGGGTGGAAGGCTCGGCCTTATGCCTGGTGTTTTGTTCCACTCTTGCCGCCCTAGTTACTGTTATACCGGGATTATGTTCCTTGAGTTTGCGTTCCTTACGCGGTCGGGTGATTTATGGGACCCCCTTGACAGTTCGCCTTGAATAAAACTCCTCCAGCATGGCCCAACCTTGGTTTTACCAGTTGCTACCTAAGCCTTTTTCCCCCGGGTTTTCGCGAGCCCGAGGGTCATCTTATTTTAACCCCCCCGGGCCAGTGCTCCTTCGAGTGTTGGTCCGAACCGAGCAGCCTGCGGGGCCACCTCGGGGAAACTCGAGGACTGGTTT
>NC_057799.1:427531619-427535715 GCF_018294505.1 Triticum aestivum | reverse complement strand
ATACCGGGATTATGTTCCTTGAGTTTGCGTTCCTTACGCGGTCGGGTGATTTATGGGACCCCCTTGACAGTTCGCCTTGAATAAAACTCCTCCAGCATGGCCCAACCTTGGTTTTACCAGTTGCTACCTAAGCCTTTTTCCCCCGGGTTTTCGCGAGCCCGAGGGTCATCTTATTTTAACCCCCCCCCCCCCGGGCCAGTGCTCCTTCGAGTGTTGGTCCGAACCGAACAGCCTGCGGGGCCACCTCGGGGAAACTCGGGGACTGGTTTAACTCGTAGCTTGACTTATCCGGTGTGCCCTGAGAACGAGATATGTGCAGCTCCTATCGGGATTTGTCGGCACATTCGGGCGGCTTTGCTGGCCTTGTTTTACCATTGTCGAGATGTCTTGTAAACCGGGATTCCGAGACTGATCGGGTCTTTCTGGGAGAAGCTTTATCCTTCGTTGACCGTGAGAGCTTATGATGGGCTAAGTTGGGACACCCCTGCAGGGTATTATCTTTCGAAAGCCGTGCCCGCGGTTATGAGGCAGATGGGAATTTGTTAATATCCGGTTGTAGATAACTTGTCACTTGACCCAACTAAAATACACCAAGTGCGTGTGTAACCGTGATGGTCTCTTCTCGGCGGAGTCCGGGAAGTGAACACGGTCTGTGTTATGTTTGACGTAAGTAGGTGCTCAGGACCTCTTCTTGGTCATTGCTAGATGACGTCCGTTCCTTTGCTTCTCTTCTCGCTCTCATTTGCGCAGTTAGCCACCATACATGCTTTTGCCGCTGCAGCTCCACCTCTTTGCACCTCCTTGTTCTACAAGCTTAAATAGTCTTGATCTCGCGGGTGTGAGATTGCTGAGTCCCCGTGACTCACAGATACTTCCAAAACCAGTTGCAGGTGCTGACGATGCCAGTGCAGACGATGGCGTCGATCTCAAGTGGGAGTTCGACGAGGAACGTGGTCGTTACTATGTGTCTTTTCCTGATGATCAGTAGTGGAGCCCAGTTGGGACGATCGGGGATCTAGCATTTGGGGTTGTCTTATTTTCATCTGGATTTTGGCCGTAGTCGGTCTATATGATTGTATTTTGGATGATGTATGAATGATATTTATGTATTGTGTGAAGTGGCGATTGTAAGCCAACTCTTTATCCCATTCTTGTTCATTACATGGGAGTGTGTGAAGATGACCCTTCTTGCGACAAAACCACTATGCGGTTATGCCTCTAAGTCGTGCCTCGACACGTGGGAGATATAGCCGCATCGTGGGCGTTACATGAGGTAACTGTACCTTCTCTCTAATTGGAAAGTAGCTCATCATAGAAAACCGTTCCCGTGATGCCTGCGCCAACTAGTGAGGAAGCTAATGATGATGATCATGAAACTTCAGATCAAGTTACTACCGAACCTCGTAGGTCAACCAGAGTACGTTCCGCACTAGAGTGGTATGGTAATCCTGTTCTGGAAGTCATGTTACTTGACCATGACAAACCTACGAACTATGAGGAAGCGATGATGAGCCCAGATTCCATAAAAATGGCTTGAGGCCATGAAATCTGAGATGGGGTCCATGTATGAGAACAAAGTGTGGACTTTGGTTGACTTGCCCAATGATCGGCGAGCCATAGATAATAAATGGATCTTCAAGAAGAAGACGGACGCTGATGGTAATGTTACTGTGTACAAAGCTCGACTTGTTGCGAAAGGTTTTTGACAAGTTCAAGGAGTTGACTACGATGAGACTTTCTCACTCGTAGTGATGCTTAAGTCTTTCCGAATCATGTTAGCAATTGCCGCATTTTATGATTATGAAATCTGGCAAATGGACGTCAAAACTGCATTACTTAATGGATATCTTAAAGAAGAGTTGTATATGATGCAACTAGAAGGTTTTGTCGATCCTAAAGGTACTAACAAAGTGTGAAGCTCCAGCGATCCATTTATGGACTGGTGCAAGCATCTCGGAGTTGGAATATACGCTTTGATGAGGTGATCATAACATATGGTTTTATACAGACTTTTGGAGAAGCCTGTATTTACAAGAAAGTGAGTGGGAGCTCTGTAGCATTTCTAATATTATATGTGTATGACATATTGTTGATTGGAAATGATACAGAATTTATGGATAGCATAAAAGGATACTTGAGTAAGAGTTTTTCAATGAAAGACCTCGGTGAAGCTACTTATATGTTGGGCATCAAGATCTATAGAGATAGATAAAGACGCTTAATTGGACTTTCACAAAGCACATACCTTAATGAAGTTTTGAAGAAGTTCAAAATAGATCAGTCAAAGAAAGGGTTCTTGCCTGTGTTACAAGGTGTGAAGTTGAGTCAGATTCAATGCCCGACCACTTCAGAAGATAGAGAGAAAATGAAAGTCATTCCCTATGCTTCAGCCATAGATTCTCTCATGTATGCAATGTTGTGTACTAGACCTGATGTGTGCCTTGCTATAAGTCTAGCACGGAGGTACCAAAGTAATCCAGGAGTGGATCACTGGACAGCGGTCAAGAACATCCTGAAGTGCCTGAAAAGGACTAAGGATATGTTTCTCGTTTATGGAGGTGACAAAGAGCTCGTCGTAAATGGTTACGTCGATGCTAGCTTTGACACTGATCCGGATGACTCTAAGTCACAAACAGGATACATATTTATATTGAATGGTGGAGCTGTCAGTTGGTGCAGTTACAAGCAAAGCGTCGTGGCGGGATCTATGTGTGAAGCGGAGTACATAGCTTCTTTGGAAGTAGCAAATGAAGGAGTCTGGATGAAGGAGTTCATATCCGATCTAGGTGTAATACCTAGTGCATCGGGTCCAATGAAAATCTTTTGTGACAATATTGGAGCAATTGCCTTAGCGGAGGAATCAAGATTTCACAAGAGAAACAAACACATCAAGAGACGCTTCAACTCCATCCGTGATCAAGTCAAGGAGGGAGACATAGAGATTTGCAAAATACATACATATCTTAATGTAGCAAACCTGTTGACTAAGCCTCTTCCACGAGAAAAACATGATCAGCACCATGACTCCACGGGTGTTAGAATCATTACAATGTAATCTAGATTATTGACTCTAGTGCAAGTGGGAGACTGAAGGAAATATGCCCTAGAGGCAATAATAAAGTTGTTATTTATATTTCCTTATATCATGATAAATGTTTATTATTCATGCTAGAATTGTATTAACCGGAAACTTGATACATGTGTGGATACATAGACAAAACACAGTGTCCCTAGTATGCCTCTACGAGACTAGCTCGTTAATCAGAGATGGTTAAGTTTCCTAACCATAGACACGTGTTGTCATTTGATGAACGGGATCACATCATTAGGAGAATGATGTTGTGGACAAAACCCATCCGTTAGCTTAGCATAATGATCGTTAAGTTTTATTGCTATTGCTTTCTTCATGACTTATACATATTCCTTTAACTATGAGATTATGCAACTCCCGAATACCGGAGGAATACTTTATGTGCTATCAAACGTCACAACGTAACTGGGTGACTATAAAGATGCTCTACAGGTATCTCCGAAGGTGTTTGTTGGGTTTGCATAGATCGATATTAGGATTTGTCACTCCGAGTATCGGAGAGGTATCTCCGGGCCCTCTCGGTAATGCACATCATGGTAAGCCTTGCAAGCAATGTGACTAAATGATTTAGTTGCGGGATGATGCATTACGGAACGAGTAAAGAGACTTGCTGGTAACGAGATTGAACTAGGTATGAAGATACCGACGATCGAATCTCGGACAAGTAACATACTGATGACAAAGGGAATGACGTATGTTGTCATTGCGGTTTGACCGATAAAGATCTTCGTAGAATATGTAGGAACCAATATGAGCATCCAGGTTCCATCGTTGGTTATTGACCGGAGATGTGTCTCGGTCATGTCTACATAGTTCTTGAACCCATAGGGTCCGCACGCTTAACGTTCGATGACGATTTGTATAATGAGTTATGTAATTTGGTGACCTAATGTTGTTCGGAGTCCCGGATGAGATCACGGACATGACGAGGAGTCTCAAAATGGTCGAGAGGTAAATATTGATATATTGGATGATAGTATTCGGACACCGGAAGTGTTTCAGAAT